>NC_056726.1:1930324991-1930509991 GCF_019279795.1 Protopterus annectens
ACTATATACCATAATATTCTAGATAGATAATCCTAATATTGCACATAAATTATACTCACTTTAACATTTATTATACAGTGGTCTCTTTACTTGCTTGAGTATTGCACAGTACTGAGCTAAGACATTGCATTAAAGACTTACACTATTTCCCAGAATGAGACCTTCATGAGTTTTGCACTGTGACTGAGATACAGACTAGCATTAGATATTGCACTATAATGAGGCATTTCTCAGGCCTTACTACTGCCCCTGATGACCAGTGAATTGCCTCGAGTTTCTGAGTATTGCACTAATATTGGATTGAGACAGGTAGTCCAGTTATTGCACAATTTCAGCCGGTCTTCCACACTGACCTGATGACCTAGATGAGTGGCATGGAAGGTGACTGTTTCCAGAGTTCAACAGTCTGATGGTCTGTGTGAAAAAGCTGTTTCTGAATCTTGTAGTTCTGCACCTTATGCTATGGATGCACTTGCCAAATGATAGGTACACAAACAGTCTGTGAGCAGGGTGGGTGCAGTCCTTCATTATTTCTTTGGCCCTGCCTAGACACCTGGATACATGTAGACCATGGATAGCTGGTAGGGTGGTCTTGATGATCCTCTTGGCTGCCTTCACCATGCTCTGGAGAGCCTTGCACTTAAACATAGAGCAGCTTCCATACCACACTGTGAGGTTGTTTGTCAGGATGCTTTCTATTGTACCCCTATAAAAGGTTGTGAGAACCATTGATGGTATGTTTGCTCTCCTCAACCTTCTCAAAAAGTGTAGCCTCTGATGTACCTTCCTGACAATGGCATTTGTATTGGTAGACCAGGACAAGTCCTCATCAATATGCACTCACAGAAACTTCATGCTATTCACTGTCTCTTTTTCTCCATTGATGGTTAGAGGAGTATGTTCTTTGCAGTTTTTCCTGTAGTCCGCAATTATTTCCTTTGTTTGTATTAAAATAATAATTATAATACTGATAATAACAATAACAATAATAATCTCTTTCCAAAGCTAATGCCAAAGTAGTGGCACATGTGGAAGATGGAAGCTCAGGAATATTATACAATTGCTGCAATGCTACAACATTGCTTTTCATGGATGAAGTGCTGCTTGCCTCATGCTGCCTGAAGTTATTTGAAACAGTAAGAGCAATGATTTTGTTACCTGACTGTTAGATTGCCTACAACTGTGCAGCTCTGTTCACTGCCTGGAGCTACTATTTCAGTTTTGGAGAAGTGATAGACTTGCAGTGGAACAGAAAGGGAATAAATGCTCTATACAGACAATTTTTTATATAATGCAATAATCACAACAGTTTCTTGAGAGCACATGGATTTGAACTTGCAGCTATCTCTGGAATACATCTTGTTTGTGATATAAACATGTAGATAATTACTTGTTCCAATGATTTTGGATTTGCATTGTTGTTCATACTGGTGAAATGACTTTTGTGTTCATCTGCAGCTACTGTGTTGGCTGTTTTGTGGCTGATTTTTTCAGACTCTCTCCTGTAGAATTTGGTCACCAGTATGCTTTTCACTGTGGCTTCATTAGCAGTCTGTAGTTTATATCTTTATATCTTGGGCAGCACAGTGGTGCAGTGATTACCATTGTCACCTCAAAGCAAGAGGTTCTCCATTTCAGTTCTTGGCTGGGGTGCTTCTGTGTGGAGTCTGCATGTTCTCACTGTGTTTGCAAAGGTTTCCTCCAGGTGCTCTGGTTTCCTCTCATATTCTAAAGACATGCATCTAGCGTGTTTCTCCCCAGGCCTCTGCTGAAATGGGGTCTGTCCCAGATTAACTTTCTCAGTAAACAAATGTTAAATAAATAAAAATAAAATATCAGAACTTTGACGTTTTTGTGGGTGTTTGACTGACATTTTGTTTTACCACTTCTTAGTCCTGCCAGAAATTATTCTTAGATTACCCATCTACAGATCTAGCACTAGCACTAAGGTTGACTTTGCATCTTTATTGGAGGTCATTTACAAGGATTTTCTGGAACATGCTTTGGTTTATGGGAGTAGTTGCCATTGATTTCCAGGACTGCAGGATATCAGACTGAATCACAACTTCTATGGAGTTACTGAAATGCAATATAAGCAAACTTTTGGACCTCCTGCCCATACTTTACTTAATGTGTTTACTGATAACTTATTAGAACTTATATCTTAAGCAAGATGGTTTTTAATCCAGACCAGATGTTTGAAGAAGTAGTCTTATTGAATTGCTGATGTTTTGATTTCCACTTTTTGCTGAACTGCTGTGACTTAGTAGTCTGAATGACATAGTGCAGCCACTCTACTAGCTGAATTTTGGTTTTGAGTAAGACTGTTCTGGCCAGAATGTAAATGTATGTGATATTAACTATTTTTTTGATGACAATTATTTCTGAACTGGGATGTCAGAAGCTTGGGTTTCACTGGTGGTTGCTGAAGAGAAAATTCAACATTTGCATGATGTAGTTATGTTTAATGGAATTAGGAGGACACTTAAACATTGAGGCAGACGAAATAATACAGCTGTGTAAGTAAACTTGCTTTAATAGTAAAGGCTTGAATGATCATTGCTGCAAAGCCTTGGTTGCATTGACTGCATTCTGAACAGTACACAACAGCTGTGAAGCCCCCAAAGCCTCAGCACCCCCCTCATGAGTGTAAACAATAAATGAGCTTAAGGTGAGCTGACTAAAAAGTGTGGTGTGGCCGCAAAGCCCTACACAGCTTAAATGCCACTAGATAAGGAGGCTAAAGCCCCGAAAAAAGACAATGCTAGGAAAATAAAATATGGCATGTTTGGCTTCAAGTAATCTCTGATAGCACTTTAGGCATAAAATGGTTGTTCAAGAAAACCCTATCTTTATGGAAAATGAGCTAAGGTTGACCTACAATAACAGCCTGCATCTCAAAAATATTTTGGAGAGATTAGAGCAATCAGTGATACTTTTTTCTATGTTAAAGAACCTCTAGTCAGCCTGATGAGATGGTTTGAATGGAGCAAGAATTAGTTTTTCCAGCACAAAATTAAGATCTCAGAGATGAGCTACCCTTTTTCCAAGTGGCTTGGCATGCAACACCCCTTTCAAAAATATTTTCACGCAAGATTGCCTTGAAAGAGAGGAATCCATTGGCAGAGATACTGAAATGGCTGACACATGAACCCTGACAGAGGATTAAGACAGGCCATAAGAATATAATTCTCATAAATTAATGCAGACAAAGAAAAACACTAGCCATGAAATGGTGATGGTTCCTGTCTTGACACCAACTAGAAAATCTTTACCATTTACTAATATATGATTTTCTAATACCAGGTTTTCTTATCTCTATTAATAACCACTGCACTTCATCAAAAAATGTGTTTAACAAATATTAAGGTTCATTCATCAAGGCAGTTAATTGCAGCTGTTGGCAGTCAAGATGCATCGACCACCCCTAACCTTGTTTGTGAGTAAGTGCAATCTGCGAGAAGGCATGTGATAATTGCTCATGGCCATTTTCAAACAAAGAGAGAAAAAATGTTGTCTGGGCCGGAAAGGAGTCACTGCAATGATCTTTGCAGAATCCTTCTAAGCCTTCAGAATTTTATTTATTTAACATTTGTTGACCAGAAAAGTCCACCTAGGACAGCGTCTATTTTCAGTGAAGGTCCAGGGAGAAACACTCCAGATGCATGTCTTTGGAAAGTGGGAGGAAACTGGAGTACCCAGAGCAAACCCAGATGAATGCAGGGAGGATGTACAGACTCCACACAGAAGGCACCTCAGCTGAGAATCGAACTGAAGAACCTCTTGCTGTAAGATGACAATGTTAACTGCTGCACCCCTCTGGATATTCGTGAAAGGGTAGAAAAGCATTATTTTCCTGTCCAAGGAAGTGAAAATTTATCTGTCTTCTAGGCTTTCTGAAATAGAGTCCTGTAGCAGAATTTTACAAACTAATTGCTGCAAATAAAGGGAACAAAGATCTATTTGAGGAGTTCTCTGACATCTGTATCAATTCCTGGAAGACATCCTGATTCAGTTTCCATTTGTGAGTATTTGTCCTGGTCCTGCTCAGCTTGCCTGCCACACAATTTTCCTCTAGCAATATGTAATATGTCTGTAGAGTAAAATTGTGCTGAAAAAAGCTATATCTCAGACTACCTTAGTCTGCGCAGCGGGCAAAATCTGCTTCCCCCTGTTTATGTACCACATCATTGTGGTGTTATCTGTAAAAATATATACTGGTTCTGAATACTACAGATGATTGAGAGAGTTGAGAGTATTTATGACTACCAATATCTCTTTTACATTTATATATTTTGGTCTGTCTTTTCTGTTTCAAAGGCCCTACATTTTTATCCTCATAGGCAATGCTTCTTAAGTAAAGTCTGAGCTGTCAGTCTTTACAGACAACTGGAGCTGGAAAGATAAATGAGAGAAATGGATTTGGATAAACTAGGGCTCTCCGCCAAAAATCATACTCCTCAAAACTGGAATCTGGAATGTTCAGAATGCTTATGTTGGATTTATACAGATTTTAGGTACCACTGTACTTTTCTCAAGTAGAGTCTTGCTACAGGAATCATAAGAATAACAGAAGTCATGACACCCAGAATCTTGACAATTTCCCTTGCTGAGACAGTTGTCTGAGTGGAAAAACTCAGTAACAGATCTAGATACAGATCTACCTTTTCCTGTTGAACAAAAGCTCTTTGAACTTAGGTATCTAGGAGACACTCCAAGAAAACAATCCTGTGAGAAGGAGACAAACAACATTTCTGTTGCCATAAAACACCAGTCTATGTAGGAGATCCCTCACCGATGTGAGAGATTCCTAAATCTTTGAAAAAGACTCTGCAAAGTTAAGTAGTCATCTTAATAAGGAAACGTGAATACCTTGCAGTCTGCCACAGGATATCTGTGAATATAGAAAGGAAGCTACATATACTCAAGATGTGACATAGTATCTATTGATATTACCCCATGCAATTGAAATGATTTCTGACCTTTGTCCTGTGTAATTTGCATGTAGATGTGTGCATGACTGTGGTAATGCAACAGGGAAGATACATTTTTCCTCACCCGATATAAAAATTGAAACTGGAATACTGCACCTCTTTTCTTCTGTTGATTATGTGAACGTCATTCCCATATTTATGCTTCTCTAACTTTGCATTGCATTTGATATATTCTTAATTGATCTACTTCTAGAATAGCAGACCCAATTTTACTAAAAGGCAGAAACTGTTGTTATAAACAATTCATATAAATGTTAGGAATGTTGCTCTCCTAAGTCAGTCAATGTTAGCCACAAAATGTCTTATAAGTCCTCTCTCCCTGAGACGCCCTGGGTAAGTGTACATCAAAGATGACTGACTTTGAAAAACTGATTGATACTGCAGCCAGACTAATCACTCACACTTGCAATCAATTAGCAGTAGGTCTATATACCATGTTTACATTTCATGCACTTAGTGCAGATTCTGGAATTTCTGAATGCTAATGACTTCACAGCTCCATTGCATACTCACAGTGCTGAGAGGGCTGAATCTGCACTACATAAAAGTAATTGTGCAGCTAAGGATTGTATTGTATTAAGAGAGACTGTTTTTGATCCAGATAAAGTGAAATTGCCTCTTACTGCTACTTACTCTAAAAAAATGTTCTACTTTTATAACTAATTTGCTGAAAACATAGATCATTGATATGGACAAATTCTTGTATTTTAACTTTAGTTTAAGGATTGCATTTTACAATATAAATACTGCTTTACTGTTTGCATTATTCTCAGTAGCTGTTAGCATAAGCATGTGTACCACAATTATTTCTTGGCCATACAGTTTTTTCTATATATCTGATGACAGTTTAATGGAAAATTCAATCTTGAAAGCTGACCACTTTGTTCAGAAGACTGTCCTATTAATTATTACCAAGGTCATGCATTCTCATATTAATAGAAGTGACAATTTTGTTAAGACTCTGATATCTACCTGGCTGTCCTCCATGGAAGTGAGTATCAAACAAAAACTGCTAATCATCTTTAGTTGACAGGTGTACAATTATTTTTTTAGTGCTGAAATGGACTATGGTGTGACAGAAATGTTTGTCCTGCTATGAATTTATTATCAAGTTCTTTGATTTGCACTGGGGGATCTTTATTAAGTTATGTGTATTCATATGAAGCCTTCCTTTTTCGTGCATTTTTTGTATATGATTAATGGATACATTCATTTGTTTTGGGATTTTTTTGTTTGTTTTGTTTTTCTTTCTTTTTTTTTTTTTCGTGTGTGTGTGTGTGTGTGTGTGTGTGTGTGTGTGTGTGTGTGTGTGTGTGTGCGTTTTTTTAACTTATGGATTTCTTGATTCCTACTATGTTTCTTCTCATACAGGGCTATGGCACCTAAGAAATCTGCATTCTGTAGAATGCCACTCATGTTTACTGAGAATGCAGTGATTATTCTGGCCCTATATTACCATGGACCAGTTTTATTAGAGACAGGCAGTACTGACAGTTCCTCCTGTGACTGTATCTGGGAGAAGGTAGTGAATGACATTAATGCAGTGGGAGGCAATGGATGTACATTTTCCAAAATAAGACATAGAGCCCAGTGATATGATTACTGTAGCCAGACATCAAGCAGCTGCAATTGCCCATGAATGTATGGTTACAGGGAAAGGTCCTCCTACTGAGCCATCATTGACTGAAACAGAGGAGTTTTTGTCCACTGTCAGAGTTCCAAGCAGCTCTGCACAGGATTCACAGAGAATTGCTGATGTCATGGCAGACTTGGAAGAGAATGGTCTACTGCATAACTTCCAGGAATGCTATTTAAAAAAATAATTATTTTTTTATCACACACACATATATGTGTATATATATTTATTTAACATTTGTTAGCCAGGAAATTCTGAATTAGAATAGGCCAATTTTCAGCGGAGGCCAGAGGAGAAATGCTCCAGATGCATGTCTTTGTAATGTGGGAGGAAACCAGAGCACCTGGTGGAAACTCACACGAATGCAGGGAGGACATGCATGCAGATTCCACATGGAAGGCACCTCAGCTGAGAATTGAACCGGACAACATCTTGCTGTGAGGCAATAACGCTACCACTGCACCATCCAATATATATGCACCATCCAAAAAAAAAAAAAAATATATATATATATATATATATATATATATATATATATATATATATATATATATATATATATATTCACTTTATAAACTCAAAATTCTGAAATCTTGAATTTCAGAATCTCAAGCCCATAAAGTGGAAAATCCAAATACCCGTAACCACAAAACCGCGAAAGCCTATATCCCGAAACCACAAAACTGTGAAATTCAAACTCCCAACACTTGCAAACACCAATACAACACACACACAACTAAACAAGCACACACACCTACCCTAATTATATGCAGGGGGGCAAGCCCCCCTGCACCCCCCATGTGGGGGACTGTGCGTCCCACACCCCCCTACTTAAATATTCTAACTCTAAGGTCACACTACATACACACACACACACAAAACACCACACAAACTACATTGCTTTCGCACATACACATCACAATAACAACGCACACTAACATACACTACAGCCCCTACCCAACACCCTTAACCATAAACACTTACTTGAATCCATGAACACAGTGCAACACCAGAACCGCTAATTTAAAATATCCGCATTTGAGATTTTGAATTTCGCACTTCTGGGGTTGCAATCTTCCGATCCTTTCACACTTCATGAGCTCAGTATTTCAGTATTTTGAACTTATAAAGTGCTCATGTATATATATATATATATATATATATATATATATATATATATATATATATATATGGAACAAACACATGGAGGGGATAGAATGAGCATGGATGGAGAAGGAAAGGAGAGGGAATGGTGGGTAGTCCTATGAACATTAATGATTTCTGTGATATGTGTCTTATTCTACAGCTGTAAAGGCAATTGTCTACTTTTTCTCCTGTCATTTGCTTGGTGATACTTATCATCCCTGTTTTATCTCTCTTTATATATAAGGACATTTGGGTTTACCATTGCACCACCACATGCACATGGTAAATACACATTCTGTATTCTTATAAATATCCAAAAGGTAGATGTATGTATAACTGAAATTAATTTGATTTCTTTGCATTAGTATCTTTTAATTTGCAATATATGTTTCATGTAACATAGGTTTGATTGTTGTTTATTTGCTTTTTTTGTTACTTACTTGTTATCAAAGGTGATCTTGCCAGTGGCACTGTAGAACTTGGATGGATGAGGAAGATGACTGGATGAAGCTGAAGAAGACAAATGGATGAAGATGAATGGATGAAGATGAAGAACAGTCTGGGGGTGTAGTGAGTCAGTCTGACATTAATTTTGTGCCTCCAATATCACCTGCCCTACTTCAGATATTGTCAGTATACCTATGCATATCCATAACACAGTGACCTCAGTCACCTAACAGGTTGAGGGCGAAACAGTTGACCGAGGTAGTGTGGTTACTCCAGATACAGAACTGGTTGATTCTCCCTGGAACTGTCATGAAGGTGAGGTGCCATACAGGTGAGCTGTTAGAAGTGCTCAGAGGAGGCCTGCTGTCCACCCTGCTTCTGTTGCTGCTGTATTAGTAGGTGCCACATGACATATGTGTAGGGCCATCATGGCAGCACTGGCACATTCCACAAGGATCTCAGAGGAGATAGTACTAGTATTAAACATAGGGCATTCCAATGTGCAGGACTGCCAAAACTGTGTGGGTGACTCTTGGACAGTACGAATGACAGACTGCATTGGGCGGTGCCTGCAACGAAACATCTGCAAGAGGGGGGTCAGCATTCATGTAGCCATAGAGCAACTACATCATCCGGTGTTTGCCAACATGGCTGTGAAAGATCCCACTCCCATAGTAACACACTCTTTCCACTGCTCCATCAGTGATTGCAATGTCCACACCCAAATATGGTAGGCCATGTGGTCATTGTCCTGGAAGTACTTATGCTGAGAGGTCATCCAGCAGACCTCAGTCACAGTCAGGTAGCACCTCAAATCCTAGCCAGGGCCATAGAAGTAGCAGTGCAACTCCTGGTCGAGGTAGTTCTCATGGTTAAAAAAGATGAAGCAGAACTCACTAATCTACCATGCATGGCACACACCTGTGCAAAATGCCGGGACATAGTGCTAGTACAGTGCTTTATTGTGTTCCTACAGACACACACATTCAACAAATATGCACCTATTCCTTCTTGTGCACCTACCCCCCCCCCCACACACACACACACACACACACACACACACACACACACACACTATACCTATCTGAACAGTACTGTTGACTGCTAAACATATCTGGTCATGCAAACTGAATACTTAAAGAATACATTTTTGTTTTACTTGCATACACTTACTACTTTTGTGATAGGGTTGCCCCAATTTGTCCTGGTTGAAGCTGTCCTTTGAAAATGATATTGTGCAGCAAGGAATAAACTGTAAATATTGCAGACGTGACTGAGTCATGCTGCAGGGCACCTCTTGATGTGTCTAGGCACTGGAACCTTGATATGAGCAATCTAAATACACATGCTATGATACTCCTAGTTTAAGTGTTGGCATTGTTGTATCCTTGCTCAGTGGCCACAAAAGTTCCTCACCAAAAGGATAAAGGGTCTCAAACATCTGTCCTATGCTGCCCGACTGAAAGAAAAGCTCTATATTTCAGTCGCACACGCTGCTCAGAGGAGGTGACCTTTTGCCTAATATACAAGGCCATGTCAAACCCAGATTTGATGAATATGCTTCACCTCAAAAAAAAGAGCCCGCCAGAGCCACAAGGGCGGAGACTTAAACCCCTTTAATGCTGGGAAGTAGATTCACTGAGGATAGATTCATCACCCTGGCAGAATAAAATGTGGAATAAAATCCCGGTATATGTGAGGCAGAGCACTTACATTCACTCTTTCAAATCTTGTTGAAGAATGAATGGATGGATATATACTGATGACGAGATACCAGATAGGATTAGCTCAGTGTCATCGCTCAACAGTATAACAGCCATAATAAAGAATATAGTTCCCCACGAAGGGGGGGCTAGGCGAAGGGCTAACTACGGGCCTATATTACAAAGCCCCCCTAGTGAATAGCTAAACCTATGAACCTATGAACCTATGAACCTATGAGTTGTGTGGGTTTCTCATGGGTCTCATGATCCATGGTTCCAGGGCATACCCTGCATTCCCTCACTAGTTGCCCTTGTGTAATGTTACCCCTAGAAAACCTTGTGTACATCTCACAGGTGTGTCATAGGATCATAGGAAGTTACTGGGGTAGTTACTGGGCTATTGGTCCTTAGGCCCTTACAAGCCTAGCCAAGAATTTAACCCAAGTTCCAACATGTCATCACCCTATGCCATTGTCCAGCAGAGACACAGGTAGAATTCCAGGGGTTTATTTTCTGTTCCCCATCCGGTTATCCAGGTTGCACTTAAAAAGGGTTAATGAGGTACTTTGATTGACGTGGAGAGGGAGTCTATTCCAAAAAAGGAGGAGTCTTTGGGACATAAATCTGTCCTGCCAACAAGTCCTGTTGATGTCACAGACCAGGCTGATGTCACGTATGTGGGTTACTTGAGTGAAGCTTGACTTGCGGATATGCAGCAGTCCCAGCAAGGCGGGGCCTGAGATTGCTTTGCATGCCATGCAGAGGTCACCTCTGAGGACTTTGTAGGAGACTAAGTAGAGGGACAGGTCCTTTAGCTTATCTGTGTAGTGTAGATGTATGAGGCTCTGGATTCTCCTGGTGAGGAAACTCTGTGGTCTCTCCATCTGCTGCATGTGCTTTGTGAGGTACATGCCAAAAGGGGCATTGTACTCAATAATGGGTCTTATAAGGGAAGAATACAGGGATGTTATGACCACCTTGTCCCTGGATGAGATACCAGTTATGAATGATGTGGGCCATGTGGAAAGCTTTCTGTACAATTGAGGCAATATGGTGGTCAAAAGTCAGTTTACTATCAACCTGGGTGCCCAAGTCCCTCATGATTGATCGTGTGCTTAGGACCATATTATCAATCTGGATAATTTGTGGGGATGTAACTCTCTCAAAAGAGGAATGATGATGATAAATTTCTGGCATTCAGTTTGAGGCGATGCATCTGGTACTAGTCATTTGTTTGGATGAGACCCTCTTGGATGATGTCCACATCACTAGGGGATTTGATAACAGCACCTGGCTTGCAGTCATCTGCAAACATGGTCAGACATATCCCACTGGTTTTGGCCTGCACCTCAGAAAAGTATATCCCAAATAGCAGTGGCCCCAAGACCAATTCCTGGGATACACCGCTCATTACGGGTCTACTGCTTGAGGTGGCTTTTCCTATTTTGACTAGGTGGGTTCTATCAGTGAGCCAGTTTGCTAACCATCTGGTAACATATGGATTGATGCCTAGTTGAGAGAGCTTATCTATTATACCTTAGTGAGGAATAGTATTGAAGGCCTTGGCCAGGTCAAGCTAGGCAGGGTGCACTGTCTTCCCCTCATCCATGGTCTTGGTGACCAAATTTAACAGGCATGCCCTCCCCTTGACAAAACCAAGCCATGTGGGATTGAGTGTCTGGAGGTTGCTGAGACCAGTGACATCCCTAGTATATTCCCTGTGGGTCTATGATATGTATTTGTAGCTAATATACATAATGCTGCACATACCTTAGTTTACTCTGGGATGGGTTCTAAATGATTTACTTGAGACCTCAAGTGAAGGCAGCAGATGTTTCATGTTTCCTCAAGTGTTTCCCTGTTAACCCAATATTGCTCTACAATTTCTGTGTCATGAAGCCCATGATAAGTCACACAGGGTTTAAACACCCTCCACCTTCTTGACCCAGGTCTGGCAGCAGCAGCTGTACCTTGAATTAAGGTTACTACAGGTTAATGGTGACAGCAGCAGCTGCTAGGGGTCTATATTACCTTAGTGAACGCTCTAGTAATCAAAAATCTCAGACCTCTATATGCTTTTTGTGAGATCGTGGTACAGTGAAGATCAGAATATTTGCCATTTCCTCACTGTAGTGTGATCTTGGAGTTGGTATATATATTTGGGGGGGGGGGCTATAGCGAGTTCGAGGTCTGGGATTTTCGATTATTAGAGCATTTGCTAACGTAAATCTTCATGGGAGGGTGGCCTAATGGTTAAGGTGTTTGCCTTACAAACACAATGTGCAGCGTTTAAGCCCCACAAGGGATAATTGGCTAGGCTTAAAATGGCTCGCAAGGGCAGTTAGCTTAGTACTAACCTATCTGCTGCTAGCACCCTTTTTTTAGTGCAATCATGACTGCAATCATAAGTGTTTGGATTCCAGGCAAATGACTGCACTGAATGTACATGATTGCTTTGTATCATCTTGATTCATTACTTAGCATGTAATTCAATGATAGTTATGTGGTTATTAGCATATTCTGCTGTTTACCTTTGAAGTGTGTCTTTACACTAAATGTAGAGCAGTTTAGTAGATACCAAATAGCTCAGAATCATAAGGGCAGTGCACCATGCTGCCTACACAATAGTTGCAGTGTACCTGACAACGAATCTGGAACAGTATCTTAAAACATAAAAATGGACAAAACAGAAAATAAAACAAGCTACTACACAGAGAGATAAAATAAGATATAGGAGAAAAAATGGTAAAACAGAGAAAATGAGCTCAAGCCATAATCACACTTTTATTCTAACCCTTGTCACTCAAGCCATAATCAAACTTTTTTTCTAGCCCTTGTCATTATCTGCAGAATGTCCAGCACTTTTACAGATCTTTACTTTTCAAAAAAAAAAAAGACCACAGCACCATTTCTTTGTAATATATACACTGCACCATGTATTAAACACAAAACATATTGTGTTGTAAAATACATTTAGTGGCAATATGATAAGATTTAGATCTAGACAGGAAGCATAAAGAGGAGGTTATAGTAAAGAGACTACAATATGCAGAAAATAATAAAAGTGATTGGTTCAATAGCAAGGTAAACAGACTCTCAGAAGGGTGAAGAAGTATGAGAATCCTATATAATGTCGAGTCTCCAGTAGTCAGATAAGCTTAGCTCATTCAAGCCTATAGAACCTTTTTTGCATACTTGCAGTTCACACTAATAGCTTTGTATGATGTCTAGAACTGTTTTGGCCTGGCATCATTTACTAGCTGGTAGACTTGCCAGCTAATAATAGGCAAAATTAGAAAGTGCAAGGACTTAACAAAATGACAGTAAGATTGTTAATATAGGATGTCTTGCAGTAGATACATTTATCACTATTCATTACTTATAATTCAGTTATGAAAATATGAACATAAATATGAAAGTATGAGAATCCTATATGTTATTGAGGGGTGTGGTGTGATATGTCATGGTGAGAGACAGGAAAATTCATTGTTATTGTCTGTTTATATCACATTATACCTGATGTATTGCTAGTTGTTTGTTAACTATTATAAACATAAACAATATTTCCAAATGTACTTAATACTTCATAAACAAATGACTTACAAACTGTTGCATGAGAACAGGTGAAACTTGCACATCTTGAAAAATATTCAGTGTTATTTATACAGTTAATTACACAATTAAGCACATGTTTTCATAGTTCTGTAAATATCTCAATAAATATGCACTCAGAGAAATTTCTTGTTGTCATGTGAAAACTTATGTCTGGTTAACAAAAATGTTCTAACAATATATATCTTGGTTATACAGTTTCCAAAATATGACAAATTGTTTGTGAAAGTTTAGCAAAGAATAGAATTCTGGGTTTACGTGCATTATAATATATTATAGTATTTGCGAAAGACTATGAATGCACTGGCTATTATAACTGCAAAGAATACTTCTTATTGAGAACACTAATTTGTACAGTTTTCATAGCTTTTATTGTTCACAAAATATTTACTTTTGTTTATCTTATCATTTTTAAGTTTATTTTTCAGAAAATACTCTGAAATGCAAGATGTGTATGGGCTGCTAGAGGTGGACATTCCACATCACTTAGGTGTTAATGAGTTAAAATTAAGGAGATAGAATTAAAAGTAGCACAGATCAAAACTGGAATAGAGATGTGAGTGAAGGCATCATAAAGGAATTTATAAAGTTCTGGCCTAGTAATGCCCAGTTTAAATTAGCAACAACACTTGAGCTAAGAAATCATTTGACCAAGAGTGATCAGCATGCATTGTAGTTTACTGTACATAAAGTAAAGATTTGTTGTGATACAAAAAGATAATTTGGGGATTACAGTTGAATAGAGGTCAAGAAACATGTTGGCAAATGGTGTAGGAGAGTGACAGGGAATAGCAAGCATTGAAGATCATTGTGCTACTGATCACATGCTAGTGTTATAGCATTTATTTGTGAACTGGGCAAGCAGAGTGGAAACAAGCCTCTTTTTTCAAATCTGACATGAACACCAAGCTGACTAAGTAACTAAAGATTAGCCATAAGGTATGGAATTTGAAAATGAAGGATTCAATCATGTGGGGTTTTATTTGTTTCCTATTTAATTACTTTCTTATGTATTTATTTAGATTTTTTGTTGGCCTGGTTGCTAGCCTGGCATATAAACCATTTTCAGCCATGACCGAGGTCAAATTGACAGATACAGTTCTGTAATACTGTATGTTACAGCAAGTGTAAAATTCACACAGACAGAGACAAGGAATATTTGAGTTGAATAAAGTACAAATGCAAAACATATAGATAATTACAATTTAGTGGTGTTATACCATGAGCACTGTCTAGCAAACACCTTAAAACAACTAACAAACAGCTAGCCTCAGGGATTAACAAACATACGTACACAGTCATGATTATTCAAATAGATTAGTGAATAAAAAATAAGGAGTTCTGTACTAGACTGAGATAGTAGATTGATATCACCCTTAGCTGGTGTCAAGCAGTGATACTTGTATTCCTTATTAACAGACTGATATAACATTTTTTGAATATTCTTAATTCCAATTGTTTCCAGAAAATATGTGGTATGGAGATCAATCCTGCAGGTGAGAGCTTTGTGATGTCTTTTAACTACTGCTTTTGTGAAATGAGGTCTAGAATGGGAATTTGTATTATCTTTTGATTAATAAAGGAAGTAGATGTTTTGATGGAGATATAGTATATGAGCTAAGGGTAGGTAGTATGAGCAGTTTTGCATTATTTATTTATTTATTTATTTATTTATTTATTTATTTATTTATACCAGGAAAGTCTGACTGGGCACATGTCTCATTTTCAGTGGCAGCCAAGGGAAAAATACCCCAAAGTAGTTAGAGAATAGCAGAGCATATTTCATATGAGAATGCAGAAACAGAAACAGAGATATTTACATAGACATTTTGTATTTTTGCTTATCCAGTATATATACATAAAGACATTTTTGTATGTTTGCTTTTATAATATAAGTTTATTTAGTAATTTAGGAGAGTAGAGTGATTAACTTATAAAAATGTTTGTAAATGAATATCTGTATTAAGTAAGAGGAAGATGTACAGGTTCAGAAAGGAGGTGTAAGAGAAGGGAAGTTTAGAAGAGATGGAGATAGATATAGAGGAAGAGAAAAGAGGAGGTGATGAGAAGAGAAGAGAAGAGAAGAGAAGAGAAGAGAAGAGAGGGGAGATTATGTATTGAATGAAGTGAACTTTAATTTGGAGTACAGTAATAATTATCTGGGACTAGTGTAAGTGCTTAGCCAGGTGTTGAATAGGTGAGATACTAATTGTTTTTTGAAAACTTGTTAGTGGGTATTTGCTTGACTGCTAAGAAGATTGAGTTCCAGAGTTTTTTTTAATTAAATCTTTATTAATTTTAACATAAAACCAAATGAACTTGATAATATAAGCATATAAATTACATTGAAAGATACAAAGAAATTTAACAATAGGAACATAACTAAAGTATTTGCAGTAATATCCATGTTTTTTGTAAAAAAGTTAATTGATAAATGTACACATTAGTTAATCAATAAACAAGAAATTATCTTTCTAACAACCTCTGTACACTTTAGTTAATCAAGAAACAAGAAATTATTTTTCTAACAACCTCTGTAAACTAACCCACAGATTATAAGAGAACATTTTCTAGATGATCGAGATTTAATTGTCAACAGTTCTAAATGGCATACATCAGCAATAACATTTCTGAATTCAGTAAAATATGGTGGAGAGTCTGAAATCCAATTTCTAGTAATAATCTTTATAGCCACTGCTAGAATTGACCAAAATAGAGGAAGTTTAACTTTTTTAACACATATAGGGATAGGTGTGTCAAAGAGTACCATAGATCTAATTATATTAAAATTGTCGGTGAATATAGTTTGCAATAAGTTATTAACCTTACCCCAATAGTCTTTCAGTTCTGGAAAATCAAAACACGTGTGTGCCCAATAAGCATTCTTTTCTAAATTACATCTCTTACACAAGTTATCTTTTTTATTGATTTTACTTATAACTTGTGGTGTGTATAATGACCTATACACAAATTTCCAGGTATAAAATTAATTTTCATTTCAGTGAGAATGTTGTTTTACTAGCTGACTCTAATATATACACTTTGTCTTGAAGTAATTCCAAAAGCTTTCTTGATGACTACGTTTCATCCCTAATGATCCTATAGCTGAATGATAATTTACCTTTAGTAGAAGATTTTTGTTGAATGTTTAACACTAGGTAATCATTCAATGTAGGAAAGTGTTTTCTAACTATAGGAAATCATAAATCAATTTTTTAAAGGAATTGTATACGTGTCTGGATATCTAACCAAAGAGATTTATCTAGATCAAATTCTTGTATCAGTGAATCGATTTATTTTACTTTGTTATCTAATATCATCTGAAACCAGAATGTTAGTTTTTTTTCTGTTTAAGCAGTACAGTTTTATTAGCATCTGAAGATGAAATAATACCTTGTGCATAAGCTGTTGGGTATAGTAAAAAAATCCATTACTTATATGTTGAATGTTTAACTATAAAGTTTCTGAAAGTAGTTGTAATATTGTATATATAATTGGAATGAATGTGATGGTGTAACATATGTGATGAAAAGATCTTTTAATATTCACAGAATTGGGTTATTTAAACATTCAATTTTGTAGGGTTGAAGTTTTATATTTTAATCCATGCTTATTATTTCCCAGTATTTTTTCCATTTCACAGAACAAGAGAAGTCTACTAATTCTGATACTGTTTTGATTATAGAGGAAATGGAATATAATCTGAGGTTAGGAAAATCAATTCTTCCTTTGGACCAGCTGTTTAAATGGAATATAAATGCAACCCTAGGTTTCTTGGGAGCCCAGAAGAATCTTAACATCATAGAATTTATTTTTTTTAATAATTGTTTTAGGGGGAAGTAATAATATTGACTGAATAATGTATAGTATCCTTAGGAGAATTATCATTTTGATTATTGTTAGTCTTTCTTCCATGGTAAAAAAGATTCTGTTCCACTTTGTTATAAGTGTTAGAATATTATTTAGGCTATTATTATAGTCAAGGTGAATTATGGACTTGATATCTTTAGCTAATATAATTCCTTAGTAAGTTATTTGGTCCAAATTAGGTTTATATTTATGATATTTCTTATCTAATTTATTTTTATTTGTATATATAGGTAATATTTTTGTTTTGTCTACATTAAAAATCAAACCCGAGATTTTTTGAAAGTTATCCATAGAATTAAACAAAGAAGTAATAGAGGAATTGTTTCCATTTAATGTGATGAGTACATCATCAGTGAAGAGCTGAATTTTAGATAAAGTATATGTATTGAAGTTAATGCCTTCACTGTATTTATTCATTCTTATAACATTGGCCCAGCATTCCATTATTAATGTAAAGAGTAATAGGCAAACTGAGCAACCTTGTTTGGTTCCTTTTAAGATAGGAATGTATTGTGAAATATGTGTACCAATTTTAATGTAGGCTAAGGACCCATTGTATAGTTGTTCTATCAAATTTAAAAATGTATCTGAGAAATTCTAGCATTTTAATAGAATAAAGAAATAATCCCAGTTTTACCGAATCAAAGGCCGAGTTTATATCCAAGCTTATTAATGTTAGATCTATCTTTTTTATTAGCATAATCTATTAGAGTTAAAGTTCTTTTTATATTGTCAAAAGTATTTCTGTTAATTATAAAGCCAGTTTGGTCTTCTTCTGTTATATACGGGAGAAATGTCTTTAATCTGTCTGCATAAATGCTCATAAACATTTTATAGTCAATGTTCAATAAAGAAATGGGCCTATATGAAGAACACTTTATTGGGTCTTTATTGGATTTCAATATAGGTGAAATAAAGGTGTATTTCTATGAGGGAGGCATTATAAATCCATTTTGGATTGTTAGGTATACATTATGTAATAATGATAAGGCATTTTTTGGCATTAATTTGTCAATTTCTGGTAATAATACCACCATTACCTGGTGCTTTTTTTAATTTAAGTTTATTAATTTGTGCTTGAATGTTTAGAAATGTAATTTGTTTATCTATTAGCTCTGCTTGGTGTTTGTTACAATTTTTATTTATATATTTGATGATGAATTTTTTTATTTTACCTCTTGGTTCCATATTAACTGTGTTATGATTAATTTTATTAAAGTGTTCCTTAAATTCATCAAGGATATCTTTTACATTAGATACTTTCTTTTTTTCTTGGTGGAATAAATGTCTTTAATATGATTCTGCTTATTGAGTCTCTTTGTTTTATTTGCAAGTTTATTCAAGTATTTAGGATTCATTGAGAAGGCTAAGAATTTGTGTTTTTCTAGACTAATTCTAGTTTTATTATATAAAATGTCCCTATATTCATTATTTAGTTTGTTCATTTCCTCTATTATATCTTTATTAGTATAGTTATCTTTATTATTGAGTTTGAGTTTGTCTAATTTGTTCTGTAATTTCTGCAAGTCTTTATCCCATGCTTTCTTTTTGTTATTATACCATCTGTTAGTTTGAACATATAAGTATGTTTTTAAGGCATCCTACATATATATATATATATATATATATATATATATATATATATATATATATATATATATATATATATATATATAAATGATCAATGTATCTGCAGAAGTGTTTGTTTCTATAAAATGATGTATGTCCTGGTTTAAACATTCTCTGAATTCTTTTAATTGTGAAATATATGTTGGAATTCTTTTAAATTGTACACTACATTTTACATTAATAGTAAGTTCAAAGATTATTGAGTTGTGATCTGATAGCAGGCAAGATATGATTCAAGATTTAGTTAGATCATTAACTAATTGATTAGAGATCAAAATTCTATCTATCTTAGAATAAGAACCATGTCTGTTTGAAAAGAATGTATATTGTAATGACCCTGGATCTTCTTGATTATTGACATCATTTAAAAGATATGAACTTATAAAATCTTTTAGATGTTTGGCTTGAGAGGGAATTCTTCTCTTCCTTAATATACTTGTTTCATGTTCATGTAAGATGCAGTTACAATCACCTGCTATAATGTTATCTCCTTTATAAAGGATAACTATTTGATTAAGTGTTGCTTTACTGTAGTAATACCTATAGCTGGGATCCAATAAACATTAATGAATGTAAAGATCTTTCTATTAATTTCAATTACAACAAGACAAAACATACCCTTGTCGTCTTTATAAGTCTCTATTATTTTAGGCATGGGTAATGTTTTAGTCCACAAAATGGCAACTGCTCTTTTTTTCGTTGAGTGTCCAGAACTAGATAAGACTGCATACTTATTGATGTTTAATTTAGTTATATCTTCATTCAACAGATATAATTCTCATAGAAAAATTAAATTAGATTTGTGTAAGTTCAGATATCTAAATAAACTTCCTCTTTTGCATGGGTAGTTTAAACCATTAATGTTTATTGAAATACCTTTTAACATGACTATTTAAAATGTGCAATCATACTAAGACTATAAACCATTAAAATAATCCCTAATAGACTTCCTATTCTTTCCCGTCTGTTACTTTTGATTCATGTAAGATGTATTCTTGTGAGTATGATATATTTCTAATTTATTAATAATTGTAAAATTTGTGTAGGGAGCAAAATTGATGTCAAAACAAAAGGATTATTATAACTATGAAATGTTAGCATATTCTTAAGTGTTAAACCCACATCCTGCCTGGAGTTATAAACTCCCAATTCGAGAAGCATCAGCTGCTTGAATTACCACTCTTTTTATAACAGCAGCTTTTCAGCTTCCACCATCTGTATATATTTATTTACTAATAGTATCTTACCAAAAGAAAACTCATCATCCTATTAATGTTTACTATAAGATTTCTTATTTACAATACTTAGCTATCTATTGTGTATTAGTGTTTTTTGTGTTGAGCAAATTTTTTATGTCTAAAACTCAAGCCAATTTAACAATTAAAGTAATCAGAAACATACATTAAATCTGATGTGACACTTGAACTAATCCTCTACACTATGTAGATTTAGTATTGAGATGAAGTTAAGCAGTAATCTAAACTTAAAGAACTCTTGTATAAAACATATTCAAATATATAAAACAATTAAATGTGTGTATTGAAGATTCCACCCATGTTAAGTTGTGAAGTTGTCTCTTCTGGAAATTATATAGTACCATACAACCCTATATATAATTCAGCACATACTTCAACAAAGCTAAAAAAGAAAAAAAACATAGACATAGACTAATAAATCTCTAAAACTTCAAGAAACTTCTTTTGCATTAATTATATATAAAAAGGAATTAGATAAATGAGCCATATTAACCACATAGATATATCTAGCGTATAGATCAATACTCATTTATAACAATGTTTGTCTTATGTTTATATCATCAGGGCAAATATATGTCAAAAAATGGTGGGTATATAGCTTTTATTACATTGAGGTTTAATGTTTTAGCCTAATAAAATATATGAGATATACATACATATACAGTTTCTATTATCTGTAGTAACTAACTGCGTTATATTAAATTGACAACTTAACCAGACCTGACAATTTAATCAGTTGCAGTAATATTAAACAAATAGTAGGAAGTGTGATAAGGCTCCTTTGTATATGCATCTAACCTTGCTCTATGTAAAGCTATCATATTAAAATTAATACTGTTATTTAAGTGATAGTCTCCAGCAAACCTCTATATTTCCATATTGTAACATCAGTTTATCTGAATTCCTAAATATCGTACATAAGCTGTAAGAATTAACATTGCTAATAAAGGGTACACGTTATAATCTGTTACTAACCTTAGTAATAAACTAAATACCCATTTCTTTGCATCTGTTTTAAAAACTTGTTAACATATATTGACTAAGTTGTTACATCTTAGAGATTAATTATTGCCTCTAAGGAGCCAAAATAAATACCCTTTATTATTAAGGGTATATCCTTTACATAAACCAAACCTGAGTTCTAATAGTTACATTATTTAAAGACAGCTATTATAAATAACATGACCAAATACCGATTTAAAAGCAGATATTAAGGTAGCAACTCACAGTTTCATGTAAGAGTTCCATTTTTCTTTGTTTTTTTTCAACAACAGCTACATTTCCTGATTTTGAGTGTCCTAGAGAGCTCTCGTCGCTCATACACGTCATCAGTGTTCAAAGTTCATGAAGCTTAACAGTGCTGTTTCTTCTTGATTGTCTGATTAATAGAAAGCATTTCCAGCTCACGAAGCTGCTGCATGAGACACCTAGAGACCTAAATCTTCTCCCAATTCAGTTTCAGCAGGAAATTCAATAAGCTAAACTTTTTTATTTGACATTTTCCCTCTAATAAAGCTTTTACAGTAGATAATAACGCGATCTGTAACACAGGACACACAGGGTATCTTCCCCAAAAAGATAAAACAATTTAACATAAACTGTACTATGGATTTTCAAAAACTGTGAAATTAAGCAATAAAGAAGCAATTCACCACTGTATTCATATCCCCCACCCTTATAACCACAGTTTACACAACCACACCTTCAGGACTATATAAATAAATAAAAAAAAAAGGTAATGAAATTTAACAAGTCTCAAATATATTCAGCATTGTGATTAACTATGGCACATTCATACTAGTTAAAATAATGAACTGAACTTTGTATTATACAATGTATTAACAGTAAATAAAAATAACTTTAAATATGCAGCTTTACTAACCTCAGATCACAGGTTCAGAATTGACAGAAACAAGTAAATAAGTGTTTCAATATGTCTCATTTCTATTTTTCTATTAGCCTGATGAGCCTAGTCTGTAAGGCCATGGAACTCTTAAACAAAGACATTAGTAACCTCCAAACTCTGGACCCCACCCAGTTCGGGTTTGTGAAAGGCAGATCATGCCTCCTGAACCTGATCGCCTTCTTGAGGCAGTCACCAAACCTGTAGATGAGGGTAAGGTGGTTCACACAGCCTATCTTGACCTCGCCAAGGCTTTCAACACCATCCCCCATTCTGGAATTATAGCTAAACTCACTAAACTAGGTATAAATCTTTACATCACAAAATGGGTTGCCAATTGGCTCACTGACAGAACCCACACTGTAAAAGTTGCAGACTCCAAATCTGACTTCAACCCAGTGACAAGTGGAGTACCACATGGTTCAGTCCTGGGAACTCTCCTGTTTGGTATCTACTTCTCTGAAGTACAGGCTAATGCAGAAGGCCTTTGGCTAATGAAGTTCCCAGATGACTGCAAACTAGGAGACATAGCTGAATCCCCAAATGATGTGAATATCATACAGAAGGGCCTCAGTGAGACAGATACCTGGTGTCAGAGCCATGGCATCAAGCTCAATGCCAAAAAGTGCATTGTCATCCCCTTTGGTAAAAACTCTGTACCCATGAACTACCACATAGGCGGCAGTCTACTTAACACTGAATGTGTGATGAGACCTGGGGACACAGGTGGACAATAGTCTCTCCTTTGATAATCACATCACCACAGTAGTCAGGAAATTCTTCTACATGGCACAACTCATCACAAAAGGGTTCTCATCTAGGAAAATAGAGGTCATTGTTCCCCTCTACTCGACACTCATTAGGCCCATTATAGAGTACAATGCCCCTTTTGGAATGTACCTCACAAGACATCTGCAGCAGCTAGAAAGGCCACAGAAATACCTCACAAAGAGGATTACTAGCCTCAAACAGATGCCCTACACTGACCATCTCAAAAAACTCAAGCTTTACTCCGTAGCATATTGCCTACTCCGAGGTGATCTCTGCCTAACATATAAAGCTATGTCAAACCCAGAGCTGTTGGACATGCTACACCTAAAGAAATCCCAATCCCTCCAAGCCACATGCTCTAGGGACCTAAACCTTGTCACCACAATAAACAGGACATGCTGGAGAGATAGATTCCTGTCCCAGAGACTTCAATACTCTGGAACAAGCTACCCATCTATATCAAGCAAAGTTCCTCATTAGCACTCTTCAAGAAAAATCTTGATAAGTGGATGGGAAATAGGAAATACACCCTGGGGATCACTTCTGTGGCTCTGCTAGACAGGGGCACAGGAAAATAACTTTCCTGGGTGGTGTAAGCCAGTGTACCTTGTTGGCTAGGCTTACTTAGGCCCTTGGGCCGATAGCTTAGTACCTACTTATGAACCTATGAACCTATAAGACAAGCTTATATATTATTTTTGTAAATAGTCTTCCTTTTAAAATTAATTTAGTAGCGTTCTTTATATCTAGAGTAACTGATTGAAAGTTTTGATATAGTAACTATAAGAAGAGACAAATAACAAAGCAGATTGTTACTTATTTTTCAGTGTCTTTTATCTGTTATTTTCCAGGATGTACTAGTTGCTATTCTCTTAAGAGATGGGCTTGCCCACTCCACCTCTTCTATTTTCTCCAAACTTTTATGTTTTTTAACATATGCCAATGCAGAGTCTAAGTCTTCAAACTGTTTGAGACCATCTGGTAGAAATATTTTCAGTTTAGCTGGGAATAAAAATTGCGCTTTTATTTGGACTTTTTTTTAATTCTTTAATCAGTGGTAAGAATAGTTTCCTTTTTGCTATAACCATAGATGAATAGTCATTGTCAAAGTGTACCCCTGCTTCATTTACTTTTATTGGAGCCTTTGCCCAAGCAGATTTAAGAACCATTTCTTTATAGGTTCACAGGTTCATACTAGGCTATCTGCCCTAGGGCATTTATAAGCCTAGCCAGAATGTGTTTGTCTTTCGCCATTCATTTTAAATGAATTTTGCTATGCCCTTTTTCGAGGTTAGTGTACTCTGCCTCTGTCTAACAGTGACACAGAAGTGATACCCGGGGTAAACCTACAATCTCCCATCCACTCATCAAGATTCCTCTTGAAGAGAGTCAATGAGGGACTCTGCCTAATCTGGAATGGGATTTTATTCCAGAGTGAAGGGAGCCTCTGGGTTATGAATCTGTCCCTCCAGCATGTCCTATTTATTTTAGTGCTGAGGTTCAAGTCTCTCGAGCGCGTAGCTCGATGGGATTTGGATTTTCTGAGGTGCAGCATGTCCATTAATTCCGGGTTGGACATGGCTTTATACGTCAGGCACAGATCGCTTCTGAGCAGGCGGTATGCCACTGAGTAGAGCTGGAGTTTCTTTAACCGGGCAGCATATGGCATCTGTTTGAGCCCTTTGATCCTCTTGTTGAGGTACTTTTGGGGTCTTTCCAATTGCTGCAGGTGTCTGGTAAGGTACATCCCAAAAGGGGCATTGTACTCAATTATGGGCCTGATGAGGGATGAGTAAAGAGGCATGATGACCTCCCTGATCTAGATGTGAATCCCTTCATGATTAGGTGGGCTATATAAAATGTTTTTCTAACCACTTTGGCCACGTGGTTGTCAAATGAGAGATTGCTATCAACTTGGGTACCCAGGTCCCTAATTACTTCTTCCGTACTTAATGGATTACCACCTATGTGGTAATTTGTTGGCACGTTGTTTTGCCAAAGGGGATGACTATACACTTTTTGGCGTTTAGCTTGAGGCCATGGCTCTGGCACCAGTTGTCTGTTTCTATGAGGCCCTTTTGTAGGATGCTTGTGTTGGCTGGAGAGTCGATTATGGCGCCCAGTTTGCAGTCATCTGCGAACTTGGTCAGCCACAGTCCTTCCGTGTTAGCCTGCACCTCCGCGAAATATATAACGAACAAGAGAGGTCCCAGGACTGAGCCTTGTGGGATGCCACTTGTAACTGGTTTGGAGTCTGACATGGCTCCAACAATTCTAACCATGTGGGTTCTGTCCTTGAGCCAGTTTGCAACCCATCTAGTGACATAGGGGTTTATATTTAAGCTGGTGAGCTTATCTATAATGCCCGAGTGGGGTATTGTATTGAAGGCTTTTGCAAGGTCCAGGTAGGTTGTGTGGACCACCTTCCCCTCGTCAATGGCATTGGTGACTGTTTCAAAGAAATCGACCAGGTTTAAGAGGCAGGATCTGCCCTTAACAAAGCCGAACTGGGTAGGATCCAGTGTCTGTAGGTCCCCAATATCTTTATTTATGAGGTCCGTGATGATCATTTCCATAGCTTTGCAGACCAAGCTAGTCAGGCTTATGGGGCGATAGTTTCCAGAATCCGTTGAGGCACCTCCTTTGAGGAGAGGGACCACTGTTGCTGTACGCCACTCTTTGGGTACATATCCTGTAGTAAGGCTGAGATTGAACAGTAGTTTTATGTTTGGGTTTAGTTCTTCTTGGAGTTCATGTAGGACGCAGCCCGGGACACCGTCTGGTCCCATTGATGCTGTGTTTTTTGCTTTGGAGAGGGCGGCTCTTACCTGAGCATCTGAGATGTCAGGGGGGCAGCATTCGGCTGGGATAGATATTTGCCCTTTTGGTGGGGAAGGAGGGGGTTGAAGTTTGCCCTGAACCTGTCAGCTAGGATGTTGGCAGTTTCTGTGGGTTCGGTGTATTTTTTGTCATTTTGGACTAATTCTGAGCATATCTGGGAATTCCCACCCAGGTTCCTAACATAACTAAAGAAAGTCTTGTGATTATCCTTAGTGTCCTGTGCAATTTTTCTCTCGAGGCTGGCCTTAGACGATTTTATGAGTGCCCGTAGTTTTTTGCTAATACTGATCAGAGATGCCTTCCCTTTTTGGAATTTTGCTCTATCATGTAGTAGCTTCCTCCTTCTATTGTATAGTTTGTTTATGGCTGGGGTCCACCAGACAGGATGCCTAACCTTGGAGGATTGGGTCTTGGTTTTATTTGGGATTGCATGATCCATGCATTCCTGAAGGTGTTCATAGAATGCATTTATAAAGGATTCTGCGGTCTGGGCCGTATTTTCCACAGGCCCAGGGGCTTTGAAGGATTTCACCTCGGTTTTGAGGAGTGTGAAATTTGCTTTAGAGAAGTTTTTTCACTGTGGTTTTCTGGGCAGGGGCTGGGGTCGGGATGTGAATATCTAGTGAGATTAGTTTATGGTCTGATCTTACCAGTGAGGGATACACTTCTGGTCTGGAGCATAGAGTTCCCATGTTGGTGATGATCAGGTCCAGTATGTTTTCCCCTCTTGTGGGAGTGGCAACAAGTTGTTCCATAGCATTTGAGTTTATAAATTCTAGGAACCTTTGGGCTAGGGTATTGGAGCTAGAGTAATGCTCCCAGTCTATGTTAGGGTAGTTGAAGTCACCCAATATAATGGTGTTTGGAGAGACCTTCATATTTTCCAGTGTTCTCAGGAAGGCTGAGTGGGGTTCCTGGGTTTGGGAGGGTGGTCTGTAGCAGGCTATAAACTGGAAGGCAGTTTTACCCACTGTTAGTTGCACATGGATAGTCTCTGATGCTTCATGCTGTGCCACCAACCTGGAGGTGTGGGTATCTTTGACGAATATTGATACTCCCCCTCCTTTTGTGGTTCGGTCCAAATTTTGGGGCCAGAAAACATGGTATGAGGTATAACCTGGTAGTGCTGGAGTGCTCTCAGGAGCCTTGAACCAGGTTTCTGTTACTGCACAGATATTGATGTTCTCCATGCTAAGGAGAGTTTCGAGTGCATGCTTCTTGAGGTTTAGACTTCTGGCATTGAGTAGCATTACTTTTAGTTTCTTATCCCTTGTGATACCTATGGAGGTGGGTTTGTCTTTTGAGCCTTGCCTACAAAAGGCACTATGGGGGTGGCAAGAGCCTTTGCCAATATCCGAAAGCCCAGGGGTGACAGGTGCAAGCTGTCCCTAGCAAAGCATCGTGGCTTGTCGAGCATGTCATCCCAGGCAGACAGGCATTGGATCCCCTTTGAATGACACCAATACTTAAACCAATTGTTGAAATTCATCATCTTGTCTTCATATTGTGGCATCATTCTTGGTGAGGGTAAGATGCTACTCAAGGTCAGGGTCATACCGGCCTGGGCTACATGATCAGAGAGCTCCTCTATGTCTCTTTTCATGTAGTCCAGGGAGGTACGTCTCAGGTCATTCACACCAGCATGGACGATGACTGAGTCATATTTGTACTTACCTTGGAGTGACCTGAGTGCTTGTGTTATGTGGCGGATCCTAGCGTCCGACAGGCAGCTCACCGTGACCTTCTCCTTGTTCAGCCTGGTGAGTGGAACGTCAGTGTGCCTGATGATAGAGTCACCTATTACAAGTGTATCAGGTGTGTTGTTTAGCCTTAAGGGCTGTGACTGTTCGGCACACTGCCTTTGTGAGCTATGTGTTGCACGTGTTTTGTTTTGGGGTAGCGGTTGCTTGAGTGTCTGCTTTGGTGGTCTCTGCTGCTTAGGCAGATTTTTATTTAGAGCCTCCGAGTATGTTTTTGTGTGTTTATGTGTTTGGTTTGCTGTCGTGGTAGGTCTTTGTGAAACTGGAATTGTAGTGAGTGTGGTTTCCTTCTCCTCCTGACTGGTTACGCCAGTACTGAGTTGAGAGAGCTTATCCTCCAGTTTGGCTATATGGTTGCATCTCTCACATGTGTTGGAATTTGTTGGGAGGAGGAGCGGGTTGCCTGTGTACATGAAGCAGTTATAACATTGCCTCAAGATTCCCAGATTCACCAGCTGGACCGGAGAGGAGATTGACAACTGACCTTTGGACATGCTAGAATAGTATTGGGAATTCCTTTATAATTGAAAAAAAGGGTCAATGGGGAACAATGTACTTAGGGGGAGTTTGTGAGGGTGTAGTGCTTTTAATTTTTTAGTGCTGACTTATATAATTGCTTTAGTGAGCAAGTGCCAGGCTTTAGAGTGGGAATAGGGTGTTTATTATGAGAACTAGATCAGTTGTAAGGGAAAAAGTGAAGAGCAGACTTTGTGGAGCCAAGAATGGTTTAAACCCAATGATGCTGCACTATGCGCAAAATTGTGCAAAGCCGCGCTAAAACAGGTTTTATACAAAGGGACTTGAAAGAGCTAGAAAATGGCGCAAAACGGCCAATAGACTACCAGATTCTTGTGCTGGGAACAGTCCTCCAGGGATAGATAGGCTGCTCCAAGCTCCCCACAGCCACTGGTGAACAAGGAAGCCTCCCTTTATCCAAGAAAGGAAATGGGCAACACAGGAACTTTCCAAAAGTCCAGAATACAGCAAAGCCTGTATTTGGACTACTCTAGGTCAGGAAAGATGGGAAACAAGGATATTTTTTTTTTCTTTTTTGCAATAAACAGCAGGAAAGTGCAATAAATATGTAACACATGCTAGCGCACTTGAGTGTGTAGCCTCAAAAGGTAAATGCAACAAACAGGGCAAACTTTAAAAGTGCAGGTTCAAAAACAACTTTAAACAGTTTAAAACAGTTCAAAAAGCAGAATTACTTGCAGTTTAGCTAGATCAGACAGTCGCCCAGGTAGTAGTAGAAAAAAAACACTTTTATCAGGTTAGCAGTCGCTCTTTTAGCCTCTCTGCTGCTAGCACCACTCTGCAGGACCACAAGGAGCTTGGCTGAGTAGTAACAAGCGCAAAAACAGTGCCAAAGCGGGTTTTATACAGGGGGACCTGAAAGAGCTAGAAATTGGCCCAAAACTGCCAGTACCTACTTATGAACCTATGAACCCACTCCACAATCTAACAATAACTGATTTGAGTATATTCTTATTGGCGATAGAGGAAGCTTGGGACCTATGGGCTCTTTCTACACCAAAAGATAAAGCCTCAGGTAAGTCAAATGTTTTTGGTAGCCAGGTAGTTAAAAAGCTTACCATGTTGTTGCCCTCAATATTTTCTGGCAGTCCAAAGATCCTTATATTGTTATGACATGACCTGTTTTTCAAGTCATCTAGTTTGGTTTGAAGAATAGCGTTTTGCTTGAGCAGAAATTCTCTGTTGTTTACACCATCTTTTATTCTGCAGTCCATGTCATTAAGTGCTTCCTCTATGCCAGATATCTGTGCTTTTTGTTGTTGTAAGTCTTCATGTAGTAAATCCATCTGCTTTGAGCTTTTTTCTTTGGAATTGTCTATTCTTGTGTCTATTTTCTCTATTTTGGTTGTCAAGTCTTACAAATTTGTCAGTAAAGTTTGAAGTTCCTTTTTGAGTAATGATTCTTGGTTGCTGGCTTTAGAGAAGCTCATCTTGGCGTCTTATGATGAGTGAAATAATTCAATGAAAGTTTCTGACAGGAAAATCTGCCCAACTCTGTTTTTTTTTAGATATTGTTGTAGAAAAAGTTATCCAGTTGTTGAATTGAGGAAAAATTATTCAATTTGATGAGTTTGAAGACAAGAAATTCCTGTTTTAAATAGTTGTCTTGGTGGAGCTGAAAGAAGCTGCTGTTATCCAGACCCCATCTTGGCCATGCTCCCCCTAGAGTTCCAGAGTTTTGATGCATTGTGTGAGTAGAGGATTTTCCTACTGTGCTGTTGACTTTTGTTACTTTCAGTAAGAGTTTATCAGCTTAGTGAAGTGTTGCTAGTAGTTTGTATTTGAGATAGTTAAGTAGCCTTGGTAGCTCAACTAACAGTGATGTACTGCACGGCTACCTAGGATTATGAATTTGCAGATCTTATTTCATGTCATTCATAGATTGTGGGCATTCTCTACTGAGCTTAATTGAAATGATAGTATTACTTTAGTTCCATATAATGTAAGTTTTTTTTTTTCATTACTGCCAGACAATCTTAGGTACAGTGCTGTTAAGAATAAATATATGAGTATATTGTTTAGAAGGAGATAGGATGTATTTTGTATAAAGAGTTTGTGATGCATACTGGCAGTAGCAGTCAATATGTTACAGAATGTATATTTGGACCACCATTCAGATAAAATAGGAACGGTATAGTGCAGTAGCTTATTTAAGATTGCCTTATGTGCAATTATTGTTGCATATCACACAGCTTTAACCTCTATAATTAAATAAATAGCAAAAATAATTAAGGAACCCAAACTAGGGACACTTTTGAAATATGATACAATTAACTTAGAACTTCACACAATAATGTGCAGTTTAAATAATTATCTCATTACATCCAAATGACGTCACCAGGTGCGTCTGCAGTTAACCCCTGCTGACGTTTCTAGGTGTCAAATATTGCCTGTTCATATTAAAATCAATAATTCCAAAACCATGCTATGTAGGAGGCTTTAAAGTATTTCATCTTCAAGCTTACACAATTGCAGACTCAATTGCATTAATATTTGACCTCTGTCTAGTGCAGGTAAATAGATATTAACTGTTGATTTTATGATAATTTATATAGATATACTTTTCACATTTTTCTAAATATCTCAATAACCAGAAACACAGACAGAACTCTTTAGCCTGATATGAAAGCTCTCTGCTAGCTGAATAAAATGCTGTAACTTGACTGGCTGCAGAGATATTGTAAGTTGTTTACAAAATATTACAAACATAATAGTTACTGTGGATTCTAAAATTCAGTTTAAGACCTAGAACCTAAAGAATATTACCACTATAAAAATAGTTTGTGCTAAATAGTTTACCATTTATACTTCTTCCATAATCCCTATGGTTCCAGAGATATGGACATCTGTTTGAAATGTGAGGACTTAATTTAATTCTGTCAAAAGACTTAGGTTCCGTCCACTGGAAGTTAAAGTGCAAACCTCCTGAGCTCCACTTGAGTGAATCTGACAAGGATCAAAACTGAGAGAAAATTAGAGGTATACCTGAAAATAGGGGCAGTTTGTTTATTGTTTTAATATTTATTTATTAACATTTATTAACTGGGTAGTGTCCGACTGGGCCAAGAGCCTGTTTTCAGTGGAGACCTGGGGAGAAAATCTCCACAAACTAACGATAAAAGTTAATTATTCAAAACTACAGTAAGTAATGTAAATAATACCGTACAAACAGTAAATTTAAAAGCATTTGTAACAATTTTGGGATGCTAACAATGGCAGACAGAGAAAAAGTTGTAAGGTCAGGACATGAAAAAACAAAATTTAAAGAAATACACATTGCTGAATACAATGATAATTGACCTTTTCAATACTTGAAAAGTCTACTTGTGCTTGAGCCCAAAGTTCAAAGAAAAAAGAGAAAAAAAGAACTCCATTAAGGAGTCGAAAGGAAAAGAGCTGAGTAGTGGGATGAAGAGGTTGGGAGCTAGTAATAGGGAAGGAGATTAACTGGGAGTAGTACAGGGACAGATCCATGTGGTTTTGAAATATTCTTTTATTTGTGTTTTAAAGGTAGAATAGTTGGGGTCATACTTGTATGTGTTTGGGAAGGGCATTCCAGGTCTTGGAAATTTTGTTAGAAAAGAGGGAGTCACCAGGGTAGTTGTTTGAGTGAGTTATTTTTAGCTGTAGTCTGTTTGAAGACCTAAGAGACCTGGTACTGACGTGAGTTTGGAACAGGGAGGAAAGGGCAGGGCAGTGACTGGGGTCGTGAATGATTTTGTGGGTGAAGGTAAGTTGGCTTAGTGTTATCTGGTTGGGGAGTTCTAGCCAATTTAGTTGTTGAAGAACAGCACAATGATGAGTTTTATGGGGCTGGTTGGAGGCAAATTTTGCTATTTTGTTATAGCAGGAATTTACGTTGTTTAGGTCTGCTTTGCGCAAGTTTGTAAAATGTTAGAGCAGTAGAGAAGGGTATTTAGAAGTTGAGATCTAGCTGTGGCTAGTCTAGCTTGGTGTGTTATGAAGGGTCTAGCCCTATAAAGAGAGCTGAGTTTGGCATGGAGTTTTTGGATTGTTTGGGAAATATGAAAATCAAATTTCAGCCTGTCATCTATAATTACACCTAGGAGTTTGGTGTGATTTGTAGGCTCAATTTTAGTACCATTTGTGGATTGAATATAGAGTGAAGGAGAGTGGGGCTTGGTAGGTTTGCTTGTGAAGTACATTAGCTTAGTCCTATTCGGGTTTAGGATGAGGTGGTGGTTTGATAGATAAGACTCGATGTCCTGGAATGCTTTTTGAGTCCTATGTTGAAGTTAAAGATGGGTGGGGGCAGAGCAGATAAGAGTTGTATTGTCTGCATATTGTATAGTTGTTGTCAGTTGGGTAGCAGTATTTAGATTATTGGTAAATATGATAAAAAGGAGGAGCCTGAGTATGGACCCTTGGGGTACACCAGTTGAGACTGACAACAGAGGAGAGAGAGTGTTCTCCCACTTGGTGGCCTGTTTGCCATTAGATAGGTAGCTGAGAAACCATGTAAGTGCCGATGAACTGAGATTGTGAGTGACAAGTTTGTTAAGTAGGAGTTGATGGGAGACAGTGTCAAATGCTTTTGACATGTCAAGGAAAATAGCTGAGATTAATAGACCACTGTTATTAAGGTGATGAATAGTGTCAGTAAAGGATATTAAAGCTGTATTGGTACTATGTTTAGATCTAAATCTGTGCTGGGTGTGGGACAGTAGGATATTGGAGGAAAGGTGAGTTAAGATTTGTTGGTGAATGCATTTTTCAAGTATTTTGGCTATGGGAGGAAGGATGGCAATGGGTCAGTAATTGGAAATATCAGTGGAGGGGAATGATGTGAGAGATCTTTCAGAGGTGTGGTACATATTGCTCAGAGGTAGAACGATTTATTAAGATAGAGATGGGATAAGCAATAGTTGGAGCCGCTATTTTTAAGAATTCATTTGGCAGTTGGTCAGCAGATAGGCTTCTTGGTGTTTTGGTGAAGTACTTCTGAGCATTAGTATAAGGAGGAGAGACCAGTTGGCATAATGGTTAAGATCTTTGCCTCCAATGCACAAGGTATATGGTTCAATCTTGTCCTCTGGCCAATGCCTGATTGGAGTTTGCATGTTTTTCCATCTCAAAGCTAACCAATGAATGAAGCTGTGGGCAGCAGCACAGATTCTACATGATGCCCTATAGGGAGAAGAACTGTACAAACCAACCACTTTGAGCATCTGCTGTGGTGCGCAGTATCCTCAAGATAGGAGAACACAGATCACAGACTGTGCACCGTGGCAGGGCTAGCCACTTGATGGTATAAAATATGGCTCTAGGTGATTTGGTCATATTGACTAATGTCGACAAAATGAACATGGGTAGTTACCAGTGATTAGTGGTTTGAGGACCCAACCTATGCTAGAGACCCATGCTAACAGTAGGAGGGGTGTATGTGCCCCTATTATCCAGTGTGAATCCACCATAAAGCCCAGCAGCCCTGGGTCAATAAGCTGCTGGCCAGCCAGTGTCTAGCTGGCCAGCCTGGGTTACCTGGGATAGCTCTGTCGAGTGAATGCTGGACGTAAAACTAATCAACCTGCCAAATATGAACTGAGAATTGCTACACTTAATGTAGGTTCACTCACAGGATGCAGCTTGGAAATGGATGACATGATGATACGGAGGAGGCTGGAAATTTCCTGTATCAAAGAGACAAGATGGGCAATGCAGCAAAGCCATTTGGCTTGGGATCCAGAGTCTACTACTCAGGAGGGAGACAGGCTAGACATGGTGTGAAACTTGTGGTGAGAAGGAGGTTTCAGAAGGCAGTGAGGGATATCATTAGAATTAATGAGAGTCTCATGGTAGTCAGACTCCAGTGTAATGATAGGGCAATATTCATAATCTCAGACTATGCCCCACAGCAGGGTTGTGACAGTGAGGAAAAAAGTGCATTCAGACAGCAGTTGCAGGACCTACTAGATAAATTAGAGCAACCTGAATTGGTGTTGATAATGGGTAACGTTAATGCACGTATCAGGACAGACAGAACAGAATATGAGGGCTGCCTGGGTCCAAATGGGTGGGGCAACAGGAATAAATAAGGAGAAGCCATTCTAGACTTCTGTCTGGAAAATGGCTTGATAGTAGCCAACACATGGTTCATAAACAGAGACAGTCAGAAGATCACATGAAATAGTAGCCAACATGCAACTCAGGTAGACTTCCTCCTACTATGGAAAAGGCACTTGGGTAGAATGCATGATAGCAAAGTCATCCCCAGTGAAATGGTTGGCCCACAGCATAAATGACTGGTTGTCACAATCAGCTGCAAGCAGTGGTCAGAGAAGGCTCTAAGGTCAACAGAGAACAGGCTGATAACCTGGAAGTTGACTGGAGAGAAAGTACATCAGTTCAAGGAGTTACTCAGGGTTCTAGCACCCCAAGAAGAGGAGGAAATAGGTGGAGTTGAAGAAGAATGGCAGTGCCTCCAAGCCGTATGGGTTAGGACTACAGAACAGATATGTGGTCGAGCCAGGTATGGAAATAAGGTACATAAGGAAAACTGGTGGTGGAATGCAGAAGTCTAGCAAGTGATCAAAAGAAAGGAGTGCAGGAAAAAAATGGGAGATGGAAAATACAGACCAAGCTATGAAGGAATACTGGTTGGCTAACTAAGAAGCTAAGAAAGGAGTTGCAATAGCAAAGAATAGGGCATTGGAAAGTGACTCAGTGGGTGGTACAAAGAAACTATATCAGGTTGCAAGGAAAGACAGAAAGATAAGGAAGAGAGTCAGACACCCTTCATAAGGGGTGCCAATAACAACCTGCTCGCCAGTCCACAGGACATCAAAGGCAGGTGGAAGGAGTATTTCCAGCAGCTTCTGAATGAAGAAAACCCCAAAGAAGCTGTACTGCCCCAGAAATAGCCTACTATGAGAGAAGAGGAGCCCACCCTAGAAGAAGTCTGAATAGCACTAAGGAAAATGAAATCAGGGAAAGCAGCGGGCTGAGATGGGATCACAGCAGATATTATAAAGATGCTAGGTGAGATAGGGGAGAAATGGCTGCTAAAGGTACTCATGGTATGAAGGCATATCCCAGGTGACTGGAGAATAAGCATACTCATGCCAGTGTATAAGAACAAAGGGGGTATCTACAACTGTGGGCTGTACAGAGGCATCAAACTCCTATCACTGCATGAATGTTCCGGCAAGGGTGATTGATAAATGGATATGCAGAGTAGTAGAATGTAAGATGGGAGAGGAGCGGTTCAGATTCAGATCAGGATGCAGCACAATTGACCCAATGTTTTCAGTGAGACAGATAGTTGAGGAGAAGCTAGAGATGAGAAAAGAGTCCAACTGGGCATTCCTAGACTTGGAGAAAGCATATGACAAGGTCCCAAGAAAGCTGATCTGGGCAGTACTGTGGTGGTTTACAGTCCCAGAAACATTGGTAGAATTAGTGCAGGCTATGTAAAAGGACCGGATGACACAAGTACAAACAGTGTACGGCCTCACAGACAGGTTCACAGTGGCAGTGGGTGTACACCAGGGTTCTGCTCTGAGCCTACTGCTGTTCATACTGGCGATGGACTACATTAGCAAATAGGTTGGAGGTGACAGATCAACAGAGTTATTCTATACAGAAAATGTGGCATTACAGGCAGACTCTGAGCAAGAAGTTGAGCAAAGGATAGGGGGAATGGAATGCAAAACTGAAGGCACATGGGATGAAACTAAGTACAGATAAGACAGTGGTAATGGAAGCAAACTGGGGAAACCAGAAGAAGCTGAGAAGTGAGATAGAAGGAAAGATAGTGGAACAGGTAAATAGTTTCAAGTATCTGAGAGGGGTGGTTGAGGAGAAGTGAAGTCTGAATGAAGAGGTCAAAGCTAAAATCAGAAGTGCTGCAGCCAACTGGCATAGTGTCTCAGGTGTAGTCTATGACAGAAGAATGCCAAAGAAGCTGAAAAGTAAGGTGTACAAGGCAGTGGTGTGACCATTACTACTGTATGGTACAGAAACCTGGGCAGTAAAGGCAAAGCAGATGAATACACTAGAGGTGATGGAAATTAAGTGCCTGAGAAGGGTGGTAGAATGCACACTGTGAGACAGATGAAGAAATGAGGACATAAGAGCAGAAGCCAAAGTAGCTCCAATTGCAGAAAAGCTCAAAGAGAACAGATTAAGGTGGTTTGGACATATGTGCAGAAAACCAGAAGACAATCTGGTGAAAAAGATTTGGGGCAGACAGAAGGAAGGAAGGTAAGAGGAAATGAGGACATCCAGCACAGAAGTAGATGGATTGTATGAAAGAAGATCTATGACAGTCAGGCATGAGTGTTGAAGTCAGGAGTGTGGCACTGAATCAAAAGAGATGGCCACAGTTAAATTGCCACTCTGACCCCATGTAGAAAATGGGAAAAAGAGGGCTGATGATGATGATGATGATGATGTAAGGAGGCATGTTGCAAGAAGGGATATGATTTCTCAAACTCTTCTCATCTATGAGCTGGAAAGAATTCTGGTAGGTTTATGTTTATCTATCTATCTATCTATCTATCTATCTATCTATCTATCTATCTATCTATCTATCTATCTATCTACCTATCTATCTATCTATCTGTTAATTTTTTTTGTTAATCAGGAAAATTCCGACTGGGTAATACCCATTTTCAGGAGAGGCCTTGAGAGAAAAGCTCCACATTTAACTTACGCATGATGCATATTTATAATTGCAGGGAAAAACATCTATACTTGAACTTATTTACATGATTTTTAAATATTTCTTACATGAACAATAACATTTCAACTCACAAAAAGAGAGAAATTAACATAAATTGGATAATTATTGAATAGAAACATAAAATACAATAGCAGTTACTGTATTTATAACTTGATGGCTGCAGAGAAAAGATAAAACTGGAATGTTAATCTATCTCTTTGCTGATCTGTCTGTAAACAGAAACACATACATGCATATGCATGCACTATCTCACACACACAGATATATATATCTATATCTATATCTATATATATATATATATATATATATATATATATATAGATAGATAGATATAGACATATATATATATATATATATATATATATATATATATATATATATATATATATAGATATAGATATATATACATATACAGTGGATATAAAAAGTTTACACACTGCTATTACCCTATTAAAATACCAGGTTTTTGTGATATAAAAAAATGAGACCACAATAAATCATTTCAAAACTTGTCCCACCTTTAATGTAACCTATAACCTGTACAATTCAATTGAAAAACAAACAAATCTGTTAGGGGAAAAAACATAAAAAATAAAAAACATACAATAAGCTGGTTGCATATGTGAGCACACCCTTAAACTAATACTTTGTTGAAGCACCTTTTGATTTAATTACAGCATTCAGTCTTCTTGGGCAAGAGTCTATCAGCATGGCACATCTTGACTTGGCAATATTTGCCCACTCTTCTTTGCAAAGTGCTCCAATTCTGTTACATTGCAAGGGCATCTCTTGTGCACAGCCCTCTTCAGGTCACCCCATAGATTTTCTATTGGATTTAGGTCTGGGCTATGGCTGGGCCATTCCAAAACTTAAATTTTCTTCTGGTGAACCCATTCTCTTGTTGATTTTGATGTATGCTTGGGGTCATTGTCGTGTTGAAAGGTGAAATTCCTCTTCATATTCATCTTTCTAGCAGGCGCCTGAAGGTTCATAGGTTCATAGGTTCATAGGTTCATACTAGGCTATCTGCCCGAGGGCATTTACAAGCCTAGCCCATAGTTTTGTGGCTTACGCCACCCCTTTAGTATGGGGAACTATACCCATTATTTTGCTGTGCCTCTGTTGAGCAGTGACACTGAGGTAATCCCTGGGGTATATCTGCGATCTCCCATCCATTGGTCAAGATTTCTCTTGAACAAGGCCAGCGAGGTGTTTTGGGCCAAAAGTGACTGGTATTTGGAACTGTTCATAATTCCTTCCACCTTGACTAAAGCCCCAGTTCCAGAAAAGCAGCCCCAAACCATGATGCTGCCACCGCCATGCAACACCATGGGGATGGTGTTGTTTTGGTAATGTGAAGTGCTGTTTTTGCGCCAAATGTACCTTTTGGAAATGTGGCCAAAAAGTTCAACCTTGGTCTCATCAGACCATAACACATTTTCCCACATGCTTTTGTGACTTGAAGTACTGTTTTGCAAATTTTAGCCAGGCCTGGATGTTTTTCTGTGTAAGAAAAGGCTTCTGTCTTGCAAACCTACCCCATAGCCCAGACATATGGAGTATACGGGAGATTGTTGTCACATGTAGTACACAACCAGTACTTGCCAGAAATTCCTGCAGCTCCTTCAGTGTTGCAGTAGGTCTCTTGGCAGCCTCCCTGACCAGTTTTCATCTTGTCTTTTCATCAGTTTTGGAGGGACATCCAGTTCTTTGCAATGTCAGTGTTGTCCCATATTTTCTCCACTTTTTGATGACTGCCTTTACTGTGTTCCATGGTATATCCAATGCTGATAACTTTCAACAATGAGATCCCTTTGATGCTTTGTAAGCTCTCTGTGAACTATGGCTTTTGCTGTAGTAGGCAATATGTATATCTATATCTATCTATATATATATATATATATATATATATATATATATATATATATATATATATATATTTATGTGGTTTACCTTCAAAATATTGAATGCCATAATGTCTAATGTTCATTTGACTGAAAAATAACATCTAAACCCAAAACATTGAATGATCAAAATGTCTAAAATCATTTAATTGAAAAAGCAATGAGATCACCTCTACTATTTTGCAGGGGGGCTACATGCCCCTGCAACCCCAGTGTGGGGAGCTTTGCCCTCATCACCCCCCTACTTAAATATACCAACTCTGATATTGCACTACAGTGCAGAAATGGGCAAATTTGATAATTTCGACATTGTGAGTTTGGACTAATTTTATTTCAACATTTTGATCATTCAATATAGTGCATTCAACTGATTCATTTTCAACCATTTAGCATTCAACATTTTGAAGGTACACACACACACATATATATATATATATATATATATATATATATATATATATATATATATTATATCATGCTATAGATTTTATCAAGGAATACTTTAATTGCATGCTGAATTTATAAGGAATTTCATCAGAAGTGAAGTTGGTTTAATTTTGTTACAGTCGAACTTAAGGAGATTGACTGCAAAGCAATTTAGTACTTTTTTTCCTTTATCTACAGGCATGTGACCCTATAGCTAATTTATGTAAATGCTGAAGTAGTGGGGGCTACTGTAGTGGGGTATGACAGGCAAAGCCCTAAATGCAAATTCAAATTTTTTTGTGTTTGTTGGTGACAGCAAATGTAATAATACTTTGTTCATTTAAATTATGTTTTTTGTTATATCTGTTACCAGACATTCCATGTGTTTTCTGTTAATCACACTTATTGGCAATAATTCATTATATACTCATATATACATATCCTTATTAAATATATATTATACCTTTACATACAAAAATATGCAACTATGCAGTGAGAGATGCAGACAGACAGTTTAGTGTAGGCAATTAACCAGAATGTTCTTGATTTTTTATAGTTAGAGAACTGAAAGTTATGTGAAAACCAAAGTACTCTGAAAAAGTGCCCTCTTCATGTAGGAAGAGGGGATGGAACACTACATATAAACAATGACTTGAGGATTGATCTGAAAACTCTAGATCTATGGTGAAGAGTCTTTATGTGTAAGCCATTGGAATTCAGTACCTTTTTATTTCAATATTCTTATATTCTGTGTACTTCTTCCACTCAGCATTGAAATTAATTCATTTGCTGGGCTAAAAGTTATAGTCCATAGATTTCTTCTCCTCTACCATGTATGCCTAACATAATCAGTAAATACTATTCTGTCATTTTGGGAAATGTTCTGACTTCCTTGTCAGGATTTCTAGAACCTCATACATTTCTGTAATTTACTATAGATTGCCTTAGTTGTCTAGTGCATTGCTGCTTTCCAAATAAAGATGCACTATTTGAGTGGGACATGTCACTATTAAATGCTATAGTTTGCATTAAAATGTTTATTTATGTTTGCTTTCAGTTTACTTTTTTCACATTTAAATAATAGGCATAATAGCAAGGTTAATATTAGCATACCTCTCAACCTGTAAGCACAAGAAATCTGGAAAAAGACAAATATAATGGAGGAGAAAGGCCCAAAAATAGGAACAATTTTTAAACATTGCTGTTATAAACTTAGAAAGTTAGTATACTAAAATGTTTTGCATTACTATGCATTTTCTGAGGGAATCAAGTCTGAAACTCAAATGGTTGTTATTTAGTGGCATCAATCCTCAATGAGTTGATAAAAAAAACATTAACTTTATGAGGGACAGGCCAAAAATAAGAGGCACAAATCTGTATATGCTGCAAAAAGCTGTGCATTTGACATCTATGAATATAAGCCATAATCATGTGGATCTTAAAACTAGTATTATTATTTTTTCTCTTAAATTCTGAGAAAAATAGCTATTCTAAAGTTAGGGAAATGTATTAATTATATAGAAGGAACTATTACAACTCCATTATCTTCTTAAATTAATTAATCATTAACATTTGCTTATGAGTTTTGTGCTGTGATTTACAGATTTAATGTAGCTTTATTTGCTTTCTCATTAAACATACATCATTAGGGTGTGAGAAATTCTTATCTGAGAAATGCTTGTGCCTCATTTACAACTACTACCATTATTTGTCTTAAAATATACTTTTCTTTATTGAGTATTTTGAATAACAGGTTAAATGATCTGTTGAATGTAGCAAGACAGTACAACATTTTATGCAAAGGTTTTATATAGCACTCATAGCAACTGGTGGCTTCTTAAAAAGTAGTTCAAAATGGTGATGCAAGAAAGTCTACAATGTAAATGATGAAGACGAAAGTCTTGAATGTAAACTGCCCCACTAAGAGTAAGTAATGTCTTTGCAAATTGTAAGGTCCCTCAACATTCCATCTTGTATTTCTCACGTGATTTTTTCACATATGGAATGTTCATTGGCTAAACAAATCAGTGGGTTAGTGCCTAATATAATAGGCAAGAACATTGGATTCTGATTGGATAGTAACTGGCATCGATGCAAGTCCTACAGCACATGCTGTATATTCTGCAACAGGACTAGGAAACATCTGGCAGCATACCTGCTGCAGAATTTTGTACCCACTGCAGTCCTACCTGATCTCAGTCAAATAATCTTAGGTAAAGACATTGCAAAAGTTAAAGCAAAAAGATGCCAGTTCGTGAATCACTTACAAAGTATAGAGATGCAATATGGTTTCATGTCCTGACAGTTTTCTTAAGATGGAACTGAAATCTTAAAACGAGCACATTCTTCAACAATTAATTCACACATAAACACATTCTGTTTGATTACACTGTACATCAGACCCATCACAGAGTATAAAGATTCCTTAGCCTTAGAAATAGAATACAGGGAGTAAACACAATGTCCTATGCTGATCACCTCAAAGCCCTTCCTGTTTACTCAGAATCATACAGACTTCTGAGAGGTGATCTTTGCTTGCATACAGGACATCCTGGGCCCTGTTTTTATGAACCTTTTACACATCTGCAAAACAAACAGCATCAGAACTACTAGACTAAAAGGCCTAAATTTTGCTTGCAACATAAATAGGACATGTTGGAGACACAGATATGTTTCTCAGAGAATTCCTACTCTCTATAACTCCCCATTCATTTAAGGCAGAGTTCATAGGTTCATAGGTTCATAGGTTCATAGTAGGCTATCTGCCCTAGGGCATTTATAAGCCTAGCCAGAATGTGTTTGGCTTTCACCACCCATTTTAAATTTATTTTGCTATGCCCTTTTTCGAGGTTAGTATACTGTGCCTCTATCTAACAGTGACACAGAAGTGATACCCGGGGTAAACCTACAATCTCCCATCCACTCATCAAGATTCCTCTTGAAGAGAGTCAATGAGGGACTCTGCCTAACCTGGACTGGGATTTTATTCCAGAGTGAAGGGAGCCTCTGGGTTATGAATCTGTCCCTCCAGCATGTCCTATTTATTTCAGTGCTGAGGTTCAAGTCTCGAGCGTAGCTCGATGGGATTTGGATTTTCTGAGGTGCAGCATGTCCATTAATTCCGGGTTGGACATGGCTTTATATGTCAGGCACAGATCGCCTCTGAACAGGAGGTATGCCACTGAGTAGAGCTGGAGTTTCTTTAACCGGGCAGCATATGGCATCTGTTTGAGCCCTTGATCCTCTTGGTGAGGTACTTTTGGGGTCTTTCCAGTTGCTGCAGGTGTCTGGTAAGGTACATCCCAAAAGGGGCATTGTACTCAATTATGGGCCTGATGAGGGATGAGTAAAGAGGCACGATGACCTCCCCTGATCTAGATGTGAATCCCTTCATGATTAGGTGGGCTATATAAAATGTTTTTCTAACCACTTTGGCCACGTGGTTGTCAAATGAGAGATTGCTATCAACTTGGGTCCCCAGGTCCCTAATTACTTCTTCTGTACTTAATGGATTTCCACCTATGTGGTAATTTGTGGGCACTTTGTTTTGCCAAAGGGGATGACTATACACTTTTGGCATTTAGCTTGAGGCCATGGCTCTGGCACCAGTTGTCTGTTTCTATGAGGCCCTTTTGGAGGATGCTTGTGTCGGCTGGAGAGTCGATTATGGCCCAGTTTGCAGTCATCTGCAAACTTGGTCAGCCACAGTCCTTCCGTGTTGGCCTGTACCTCCGAGAAATATATACCGAACAAGAGAGGTCCCAGGACTGAGCCTTGTGGGACACCACTTGTAACTGGTTTGGAGTCTGACATGGCTCCAGCAATTCTAACCATGTGGGTTCTGTCCTTGAGCCAGTTTGCAATCCATCTAGTGACATAGGGGTTTATATTTAAGCTGGTGAGCTTATCTATAATGCCCGAGTGGGGTATTGTATCGAAGGCTTTTGCGTGGTCCAGGTAGGCTGTGTGGACCACCTTCCCTCGTCAATGGCCTTGGTGACTGTTTCAAAGAAATCAACCAGGTTTAAGAGGCAGGATCTGCCCTTAACAAAGCCGAACTGGGTAGGATCCAGTGTTTGTAGGTCCCCAATATCTTTATTTATGAGGTCCATGATGATCCTTTCCATAGCTTTGCAGACCAAGCTAGTCAGGCTTATGGGGCGATAGTGTCCAGGATCCGTTGAGGCACCACCTTTATGGAGAAGGACCACTGTTGCTGTACGCCACTCTTTGGGCACATATCCTGTAGTAAGGCTGAGATTGAACAGTAGTTTTATGTTTGGGTTTAACTCTTCTTTGAGTTCATGTAGGACGCAGCCCGGGACACCATCTGGTCCCATTGATGCTGTGTTTTTTGCTTTGGAGAGGGAGGCTCTTACCTGAGCATCTGAGATGTCAGGGGGGCAGCACTCTGCTGGGATAGATATTTGCCCTTTTGGTGGGGAGGGGGGGAGAAGTTTGCGCTGACTCTGTCAGCTAGGATGTTGGCAATGTCTGTGGGTTCGGTGTATTTTTTGTCATTTTGGACTAATTCTGAGCATATCTGGGAATTACCACCCAAGTTCCTAACATAACTAAAGAAAGCCTTGTGATTATCCTTAGTGTCCTGTGCAATTTTTCTCTGGAAGCTGGCCTTAGACAATTTTATGTGTGCCCGTAGTTTTTTGCTAATACTGATCAGTGATGCCTTCCCTTTTTGGGATTTTGCTTTATCATTTAGTAGCTTCCTCCTTCTATTGTATAGTTTGTTTATGGCTGGGGTCCACCAGACAGGATGTCTGCGTTTGGAGGATTGGGTCTTGGTTTTATTTGGGATCGCATGATCCATGCATTCCTGAAGGTGTTCATAGAATGCGTTTATAAAGGATTCTGCGGTCTGGGCCGTATTTTCCACAGGCCCGGGGGGCTTTGAAGGATTCCACCTCAGTTTTGAGGAGTGTAAAATTTGCTTTAGAGAAGTTTTTCACTGTGGTTTTCTGGGCAGGGGGTGGGGTCGGGATGTGAATATCCAGTGAGATTAGCTTATGGTCTGATCTTACCAGTGAGGGATACACTTCTGGTCTGGAGCATAGAGTCCCCATGTTGGTGATGATCAGGTCCAGTATGTTTTCCCCTCTTGTGGGAGTGGTAACAAGTTGTTCCATAGCATTTGAGTTTATAAATTCTAGGAACCTTTGGGCTATGGTGTTGGAACTAGAGTAATGCTCCCAGTCTATGTTTGGGTAGTTGAAGTCGCCCAATATAATGGTGTTTGGAGAGACCTTCATATTTTCCAGTGTTCTCAGGAAGGCCGAGTGGGGTTCCTGGGTTTGGGAGGGTGGTCTGTAGCAGGCAATAAACTGGAAGGCTGTTTTACCCACTGTTAGTTGCACATGGATAGTCTCTGATGCTTCGTGCTTTGCCACCAACCTGGAGGTGTGGGTATCTTTGATGAATATTGATACTCCCCCTCCTTTTGTGGTTCGGTCCAAGTTTTGGGGCCGAAAAGCATGGTATGAGGTATAACCTGGTAGTGCTGGGGTGCTCTTGGGAGCCCTGAACCAGGTTTCTGTTACTGCATAGATATCGATGTTCTCCATGCTAAGGAGAGTTTCGAGTGAATGCATCTTGAGGTTTAGACTTCTGGCGTTGAGTAGCATTACTCTTAGTTTCTTATCCCTTGTGATACCTATGGAGGTGGGTTTGTCTTTTGAGCCTTGCCTAAAAAAGGCACTATGTGGGTAGCAAGAGTCTTTGTCAATATCCGAAAGCCCAGGGGTGACAGGTGCAAGCCGTCCCTAGCGAAGCATCGTGGCTTGTCGAGCATATCATCCCAAGCTGACAGGCATTGGATCCCCTTTGAATGACACCAGTACTTAAGCCAATTGTTGAAATTGATCATCTTGTCTTCATATTGTGGCATCATTCTTGGTGAGGGTAAGATGCTACTCAAGGTCAGGGTCATACCGGCCTGGGCTACATGCTCAGAGAACTCCTTTATGTCTCTTTTCATGTAGTCCAGGGAGGTACATCTCAGGTCATTCACACCAGCATGGACAATGACTGAGTCATATTTGTACTTGCCTTGGAGTGACCTGAGTGCTTGTGTTATGTGGCAGATCCTAGCACCCGACAGGCTGCTCACCGTGACCCTCTCCTTGTTCAGCCTGGTGAGCGGGACGTCAGTGTGCCTGACGATAGAGTCACCTATTACAAGTGTATCAGGTGTGTTGTTTAGTCTTAAGGGCTGTGACTGTTTGGCACACTGGCTTTGTGAGATATGTGTTGCACGTGTTTTGTTTTGGGGTAGCGGCTGCTTGGGTGTCTGCTTTGGAGGTCTCTGCTGCTTCGCAGATCTTTATTTAGAGCCTCCGAGTATGTTTTGTGTGATTATGTGTTTGGTTTGCTGTCGTGGTAGGTCTATGTGAGACTGGAATTGTAGTGAGTGTGGTTTCCTTCTCCTCCTGACTGGCTATGCCAGTACTGAGTTGAGAGAGCTTAGCCTCCAGTTTGGCTATATGGTTGCATCTCTCACATGTGTTGGAATTTGTTGGGAGGAGGAGAGGGTTGTCTGTGTACATGAGGCAGTTGTAACATTGCCTCAAGATTCCCAGATTCACCAGCTGGACCGGAGAGGAGATTGACAACTGACCTTTGGACATGCTAGAATAATATTGGGAATTCCTTAATAATTGAAAACCAGGGCCAGTGGGGAGTGAGGGTGTAGTGCTTTTAATTTTTAGTGCTGACTTATATAATTGCTTTAGTGAGCAAGTGCCAGGTAACTTAAGTGCAATGTGTTACAGGTAACTTAAATGCAAAAATGACAAACAGTAACTTTCTTTCAAGTGAAACAAGGAAATAAGTACAGTAAGCAATGCAGATATCACTAGTGATCCACAGAAGCGCTGAGAAGCCGTGTATTAGGTGGAATTAGCGTTCCAGGGAAATAACAAGCAAACAAACAACAAGCATATAAACAAAGCTATTTTCAGCAGGCCTGGATCTAGTATATGCTACAGCAAACAAGGTGTACCAATTTCAGTAAGATACAGTTCAAATATTCAGGCACTATAAACCTTTAACCAGAAATTCCCAGCTCAGAAGGGCAGAGTCCAGCCTCTTCTCCCACAAGAGTGCAGACCACAAACCTTCTTAATGTAAAATAACTGGCCTGAAGCCCAAGTGCTTAAACCAGAACTAATACACTTTAAGAATAACAGACACTGGGCTCTCAATCAGCAGTTCCCAACTTAGAAGGATGAAAGCTACCTGCCCTGCCACCACAGTGCATGCCACAAACCTTCCTAATGTAAAACAACTGGTCTGAAGCCCAAGTGCTTAATCCAAAAGACTTAGAATGACAGCTAAACTTTAATCAAGTTACTACCAAGCAGTAATAAATACAATTGAATACTTTAGAGAATGCCTGGATTAGTGCTCAAGTTACACAAACAAAGCTAGACCCAGCAGGCCCGAATCCAGTCTATGCCACAGCAAACAAGGTGCACCAACTTCAGTAAGAAGCAGTTCAGATATGCATGCACTATAAGCCTTCAATCAGAAATTCCCAGCTCAGAAGGGCAGAGTCCAGCCTCTCCTCCCACAAGAGTGCAGACCACGAACCCTCTTAATGTAAAATAACTGGCCTGAAAGCCCAAGTGCTTAATCCAGAATTAATACACTTTTAGAATAACAGACACTGAGCCCTCAATCAGCAGTTCCCAACCTAGAAGGATGTAAGCTACCTGTTCTGCCACTACAGTGCAGACCACAAACCCTCCCAGTGCAAAACAACTGGTCCGAAGCCCAAGTGTTTAAACCAGAAGGCTTAGAATGAGTTACACCAAGCAGTAATAAATACAATTGAGTACTTTTAAGATAATGCAAAAGTAAAAAAAAGTAGGTAGAAATGCAAGTACAGTAAAAGCAGATGAATTTTTTTTTTTTTTTTTTTTTCTGAACAAGTGCTGAGATCAAAGAAACAGATTTGAGTGCTGAAACTAGAAAACTGGCTTGTTATAGAAAAAAAAACTAAGCTAGAAGGCTTCCCTCCAACACAGAAGGGCTTGGGGGCTCAGAAGCCTACAAATAGTCTATACCACTTAACAGGAAAGGCAGGAAACAAGCTTAATTTTTTTTTTTCTGTTTCCCAGATGCTCTCTTTGTACACAGTAGGAGTGCCTGAAATCAGAATATGATCTCACTGCACTCAGTTGAGTGAGCAAATGAGATGGGCCCAGAAGGAGTATCCAAACACAAATTTACAAGAGGGGCGGGCAGCTGCAAGGCCACTAAGATTAACACCAAAACAAAAACAGGGAGGGTGGGTGGGACTAACTGAAGAGCAGAGTGAAAATTTCCAGTTCAGCTAATATTCCTTCCACACAGTTAAAATCAATTTAAATACTGTATATTTTGAAAAAAAAGCAGATAAAGGTACTTAAATTCTCTTATACGTCCAGTTGAATATAGCAAGTTCTTAGCCGGCCAAAGCTGAGGTTTTTAAGCAGAAAATATTTCACACTGTACCACTTAAATAGGCAAGGACAGGAAATCAAAGAATGTGACTACCCCCACACCTGTAATTACTAGCAAATAACAAAATTCAGCAAACACTGACTAACTTCCAGTTCAGCTAATATTCCTTCCACACTGAAGAGCAGAGTGAAAACTTCCAGTTCAGCTAATATTCCTTCCACACAGTTAAAATCAATTTAAATACTGTATTTTTTTGAAAAAAAAAAGCAGATAAAGGTACTTAAATTCTCTTACACGTCCAGTTGAATATAGCAAGTTCTTAGCCGGCCAAAGCTGAGGTTTTAAGCAGAAAATATTTCACACTGTACCACTTAAATAGGCAAGGACAGGAAATCAAAGAATGTGACTACCCCCACACCTGTAATTACTAGCAAATAACAAAATTCAGCAAACACTGACTAACTTCCAGTTCAGCTAATATTCCTTCCACACTGAAGAGCAGAGTGAAAACTTCCAGTTCAGCTAATATTCCTTCCACACAGTTAAAATCAATTTAAATACTGTATTTTTGGGGGGAAAAAAAGAGCAGATAAAGGTACTTAAATTCTCTTAAACGTCCAGTTGAATATAGCAAGTTCTTAGCCGGCCAAAGCTGAGGTTTTTAAGCAGAAAATATTTCACACTGTACCACTTAAATAGGCAAGGACAGGAAATCAAAGAATGTGACTACCCCCACACCTGTAATTACTAGCAAATAACAAAATTCAGCAAACACTGACTAACTTCCAGTTCAGCTAATATTCCTTCCACACTGAAGAGCAGAGTGAAAACTTCCAGTTCAGCTAATATTCCTTCCACACAGTTAAAATCAATTTAAATACTGTATTTTTTGAAAAAAAAAAGCAGATAAAGGTACTTAAATTCTCTTATACGTCCAGTTGAATATAGCAAGTTCTTAGCCGGCCAAAGCTGAGGTTTTAAGCAGAAAATATTTCACACTGTACCACTTAAATAGGCAAGGACAGGAAATCAAAGAATGTGACTACCCCCACACCTGTAATTACTAGCAAATAACAAAATTCAGCAAACACTGACTAACTTCCAGTTCAGCTAATATTCCTTCCACACTGAAGAGCAGAGTGAAAACTTCCAGTTCAGCTAATATTCCTTCCACACAGTTAAAATCAATTTAAATACTGTATTTTTGAAAAAAAAAAGCAGATAAAGGTACTTAAATTCTCTTATACGTCCAGTTGAATATAGCAAGTTCTTAGCCGGCCAAAGCTGAGGTTTTTAAGCAGAAAATATTTCACACTGTACCACTTAAATAGGCAAGGACAGGAAATCAAAGAATGTGACTACCCCCACACCTGTAATTACTAGCAAATAACAAAATTCAGCAAACACTGACTAACTTCCAACTAAGTTCTTCCCTATCCCTTTTTAAGTGCAATTTAGACCAGTGGATGGATCATCAGAAATTTACTCCTGGTCTGGCTGCTATGTCTCTGATGGACAAAGGCATTCAGTAAATCACCGCCTATATAAATTAAATATGTGAGTCACATTGGGGTTGCATGGCTAGACTAATAAGGGCCCTAGTGGCCATTAGTCTAGTATAACCTATGAACCTATTACATACATTTTACACAAGCTTTAGACTGCTCAGATTTATACATGGTTCCATGGCATAATAGTCTTCCTGCTAGCAGGGGAAAATGTTATGATCAGTTTGACACACCCGGTTTCTTAAAACAGTAGATAAGCACCTAATGAACTTGTCAACTGCTATCATTTCTATCAGTGTCTACTTATTATGTTAACTCTCTGGATCTAAACATAAATCAGTAATATGCTTTACATTGCATAATTGTGACCTTAACATTTTGTTATGAGAAAATGTCTAGTTATGAAACTTTTCAGCTTACGTCTCTGAGCTATCACCAGCTCTGCCAGTAAAACCTTTTCGGCTTTATCATAGCCATGATAACCAGACTCCTCCTTGTCCATGAAGGATTTTTGTGGTTTTCCACCTAACCAGATGGATAAGATTACCACTTATTCACCTTGTTCCCATCTCTGCTGTTGAGTTTACCACTTGAAGTTGATAAGAAATGCTTCAAGATCCTCCTCCAATGTAAGTTGTCTTAACAATGGCGCTGCTGTTGGGGTAAACAACAACTTAGCTCCTGTAACCATCCCTTCAGCTGCAGCTGCTATGGTAGCTGTAGTAACTTCTCTGCCATAGTCATCTTGGTACATGGATTAATTCGCAGGTGCTCTCAAACAGGAAATCCCACCACACATCAAATAGACTCTCTCTCTCTCTCTCTCTCTCTCTCTCTCTCTCTCTCTCTCTCTCTCTCCCTGTCTACCTCTCTGTCTCTCTCTCACTGTCTTTCTTCTTTCTTTTTGGGTAAATTACACTTATCTTAGAAATAAAATGTTTAGTTTAGGTACTTTGGCATTAATGGATACTGCCAAAATGTGTACCATAATCTGTCAATGTGTAATGTTAAAGCAGGAAAGACCATTCTAATTAGAGAGACAATACATGCCGTGTTTAATGGGGGCAAGAAATGTGAGAAAATGGCATATTTGGAGATATATTCCAATTTAGTATTCTATTACCTCTTTGATTCACATAATTTTGGTTTTATTTATATGCAGAACAATGACACACTTCTCATTTAGATTGCTGATAACCTCATTATGGCATAAGACTAAAGGAATTCTCGATGTTTGCCCTGTTCAGTTGTGTAGGATTAAGCCTTGTCTATGACTCAGACAACCCAAAGTCAAAAAGTAGCTCAGGCACTGGCAGTCGTGTGTGTGTGTGTGTGTGTGTGTGTGTGTGTGTGTGTGTGTGTGTGTGTGTGGTGACTCCAGGTCTTGTGCCTTGGGGGATGGGGTAGTGGTCCAATTGGCTGCTTTACTGCATACACATGGAGGCATGCACATAATGAAACTGAAGCCATGAACAGTGGATGCAGGTTTCTATTACCAAGCTGGTGATAGTATCCCTCATCAGCATGCATAGGGTGGTCAAAGTAAGTCTCCATTGTGATGAAAGTGCCCACATCAGCCACCTATTGCTAGGCTAGGGCCTTAACAGGAATAACCTCATTTCTCACATTGTTAGATATGAGCAAGGGCACCAACTTCTCCATGGCTTCCTGTCTTACACATCATTTGTTTTGTTCTTGCCTCAGTGTTTATGACTCTCTCATCACTTTATTATGAATGGGTTTTAGTATGACAGGAGGGGTGGCTGATAGCCAGCAAGTATGGAGGGAAATGTAATAAGGAGGAAAAAAAAGTGGTCTTCGTTGAACTTTCAGCTACTTTGGACTTCCTATGCCTTAGTATAATGTTTGAAGGCCTGAAAATATACTCTAGCTTTTTTAGCACAGTTTTCAGTTTGTTTGCCTCTTACCTTTTAGACTACTCACTGTAGGTTGTTTGTTTCAGGGAAATAGCTTCCTTCCTGAGAGTGGGGTACATAAGAGCTCTTCCTAATACCTTTGTTATTCATGACAGATATATATATATATATATATATATATACAGTGTCACATCATTTGAGTTGCATGTGTCCATAACTATTCTTACTCTTACATCTGAGCAAGTAGTTGGTTTTAACTGTGAAAGCACTTACAACAATAAACTTTGGAATAGTTGTTTTTAAACTCCTGCCTTGAGTTGGTTCTCTCTTTTCTTGTAGATTTACTAATATCAGTTTTTAATCAGGAATTTGTGCTGGAGTTTATTACCTTGGAAAACTTATTGGAGTAACTCATTTGATGCATGTCTGATAGCTGATGTAACTCATTGTAGCAGATCCTGCAACATCCTTCAGATGAGATGTTAAACTGAAGTCCCATCTTCTTGAATTGGTGACAGCTCAGGTGGATATTAAAGATCCCATAGCACCTATCGAAAATAGTACAGAAAGTTCTCTGGTACGCTGGATAAATTTCCCCCAGTAGTCAAAATACCACCCTATGTCTCCCCTGAAAAGAATCCATTAGCCTAGTGAGGCTAACCTGGTTAACAAAGGATAGACAGATTGACAGTGCTTGTGAAAGCCATCACATTTTCCCTTTTGGCTCTTATTACTCATGTTGTGAGCAGATTAGAATTTGCATCATTGGTTAGCAACATGTGTGGGATTCTTGATGAGAAATCTGCACTGACGAATGTGTTTATTATTGTTATATTGTATTATTGTATTATATATAGTGTATATTATATTTATTTATAATATATTTATATATATTGTATTATATATAGTGTTAGTTATAATTTGTTTATTATAGTTATATTAGTTCTATATTCACTGCTAATGCCAGTATGCATCACAAACTCAGATTCTACAAGATCTCCTCACCCTACAGAATGCTAACATCTATGTGGTTACTGAGACATGGTTTAAAGCTAAGGACACACCTGTAGTGCAAGGCTATAATGCCTTCCACACATTTAAACTAGCTACTACACACATACAGGGACTAAAGGAGGAGGTGTCTCAGTTTATATAAAAAATAAATATACCTCAAGACTGGTCAAACAGGACAATGCACTTGAGCTTCTCCATGTTCAAATCATCATAGGCACAATTCCATACCACTTCTTTGCAAGCTATAGTTCATTCTCTATGGCCCCAGAAACTGATAACGTATTTAAACTTACTGGAAACAGTCACCATCCATCCCAATGCCATATTCATGTATCACTTTAATTACCCACTATTAACTGGGATTATATACAATACCAAATGTGCAGGCACAGAAATTCCTGAATTTTGTAAACACAAACTCCCTGGACCAAACTGCCAATACACCAACTAGGGGTGCAAACATGCTAGATCTTGTCCTCACTAATATGTGAGAGTGCTGCACACCCCCCTAGTGTAATGTTTTCTCTGGTAAGGTCAGACCACAAAATTGTTACCTTTGAAGTAAATACAAAACCTGGAAGTCCAGCTAACCTTGAAATATTCATGAACTACTCTAAGGCTAACTTCCCAATATTAAGGAATAACCTAGCAAAATATAAAGCTTCCATAAACCCTGAGAACACTGCCACCTACACAGAACTGTTCAAAGAAACCCTATACATGCATGTTAACAGCTACAGAGAGGCATTTGTACCCACCAGGAAGAAGTACAGAACTAATTCAAAATACAAGTGACCATGGTGTGATCACAGCAGCAATAGGCTGAATAACAGAAGAAAGAAAATTATGGCAAAACTTAGGAGGTGTAGCACCCAGCAGGATAAAAGCACTCTCAAACTGAACAAACAACTCAGAGGGCAAATAAAGTCTACCAAAGCCAAATGTGATGTTAATTTGGCAACCACAAAGCATTCTTTAGCTGTATCTGCAACTTCAATGGCAATACATAATTGAGTGCAGAGCTTATTGTTAATAGAGCCACCTATACGAAGCCAGAAGAAGGAATGTGGACAAGGGAAAGAAAAGGAGATTTAATATGATGCAATATTTATGCAAAGGAGAAACCAAAAGTAAACAATACAAAAAAAGCAGCACCAAAGATATTTGTAGAGAAATACAGGCAATGGCATCAGGATATGGAAATTTTTATAATACAAAAAATAAGAAAACAAAGAGGAAAAGTAGAAAAGAGAATAACTAATGGAGAAGTTAAAGAACTAGAAACAGAGGTTATGGATTTCATGTGAAGTGAAGGATTTAGTGTAGAAAATCTAACTCTGATAACATCACAGTAGGATAGAGCAATGCATCCCCAAATTAAGGAGAAACCAGTGGCATGGGAAACATTTGATCAGTTGCCATATGAAGATACTTTGTAGTCTTCCATAAGAAACCAGTACAAAGGTTCACTTGGAGTTGCACAGCAAGGCAACAAACAGGAAACTGTGACAACTCTGACTCAGTCAATGTTGTGGAGTGATAGGCCAGTGAATTCCCATATGAAACAGCAACAGAAAACACAGGATGAAACTGAAGACAATGTGACAGAGGAAGATGCTCTGGAACTTACTACAGAATGCCTGCAGGAAACAGGAAATGGAGAACAAAGAATGTGCCCTCAGTTTAGAGGAAAATGATCTAAGAGAAGAGTTGCTTGATTTAATAGAGGTGGACAGAAATATTAATATCAATTTAAAGAAATAGACTACAGAAAGTCAATAAAACCCAAAAAGTAAGAAGTCTGATAAAACAAATGAACACAATAATTAGGACTGTTCACAGATATTCATACAATTTAACAGAAGTAAATATGATTGCTGTGCAGCTGAATTAATAACAAATAACGTCTTACCACAAAAACACAGGGCAGTAAGGGAAAGGAAGGGGAGAAATAAAATGCCAACATGGAAGTATTAATAGTAAAAACTATAAAGCAATTACGGCAAGAAATGTCACTATTAGAAGATTATAGAGGAGGGAACAGTTCAACAAAAATACTCAGAAAGATAGATGTGATAAAAGCAATGTGCAGTACCAGAACAAATCAGGATCTATCATGCACTATCACAAATAATAAACTAAAAATATCATCACATGCAGAAAAACTTAGAAGATATGCAGATAAATATAAAGGAAAAGTACAAAATAAGCAATTTATTGATGACCCAAATTTTCTTATATAGAATTCGGAAACAAGGCAAAAGGAATTGAAACATCACCAAAAATGAAAAAAATAGATACATTTTGGAGAAACATCTATGAAGATCCTGTGGAACATAAAAAAGATGCTACATGGATAGAAGAAGTAAAAGAAAGAATAAGAAGTTCAAGTGTACAGGATATGAAATGGGATGAAGTAATAGTCATACATATTGAAACAAAGTTAAGAAAATCTCCCAACTGGAAAAACCCAGGTTCAGATGCAGTATCTAACTTCTGGGTAAAACTATTGACATCTTTACATGAAGATTTATCCATGATTAAGAACTATTCATATGCGTACCGCAAACAGATACCAACCTTGTTAACAGTAAAAATAATACTCCAACGTAAGAGCAAACCTGCAAGCTACCCAAAAAGTATAGACCGATAACTTGCCTTCCAATGACTTATAAACTATACACTGGAATTGATGATGAAGTTTATAGTCATTTAGGAAACAACTCTATCATGGTAATAGAACAAAAGGGTAACAAAAGAAAGTTATATGAAACAAAGGATAATTTGTTGTTAAATAAAGTCATAATGGAAAACTGTAAAAATGGAAGAATCTAAGTATGGCATGGATAGACTACAAAAAAAAAAAAAAGAAAAAACATCTGACAGTATGCCACATAGATACACGCTACACTGATTGATTACACTACTGCAACCATGAGAGAGTGGCAAACCATTTTGGAGTTAAGCCATTATAAAGGGTAAATTATTATTCCAGGGATAAAAATTCAAAGGGGGATATTCCAGGGTGACTTTGACACCTCTGATCTTTTGTCTTGCCCTTAACATGCTATGTTGTCTACTTAACAGATTAGGTCATGGCTACAATTTGGCTCCCAGAAAACAGCAAAGGGTAAAGACTTTTCTTTTTTTTGTGGATGATTTAAAACTGTATAGTTCATCAGGTGGGGAACTGAAAGCACATCTGCAAGTGGTCAAAACTTTTTCAGATGATATAAGAATGTAATTTGGTCTTATTAATGCACAAAAGCACCCTTTAAAGCAGGAAAGCTGCAGCACCAAGAAAGCATCAGTTTGGGACAGGAATGTGATATAAAAGAACTTGAGCAAGAGGGAGTATATAAACATTTGGGAATTGATGAAGGATCAATAATAAAAACATAAACAAATGGGAACAAAACTTAGCAAGTAGTATTTTAGAAAACTAAAATTAATACTGAAAACACCATTGCCATCTATTTACTTATTTTATTTATTTATTTGACATTTGCTGACTGGGATAGTCCATCTGGGTTACATAACCCATTTTTAGCTGAGGCCCTGGGAGAAAAGTTCCACATTTATTTATCTAGGAACAAAGTTTGTGGTATAAACCAATTGGCTGTTCCTGTCCTAACTTACAATTTTGCAGTGATTGACTGGCCTCCAAAGATGTTGGATCAGTTGGACAGGAAAACAAGAAGGATGCTTCATGCTTACCAGATGATTTATAAAAATCAGTGTATACCATGATTATATATTCCTCATTCTGAAGGAGGTATGGGCTTCCTCGAAATTGATTAAATGTATAGATCTGTAATCGTAGGACTGCATATATATCTGCTGACCTCGCAAGACTCAAATGTAGTGAATGTTTTAAAACATGAAAAAAATAAGTCTAAGAAGACTTCCCTGCTTAGTTTAGCAGAAGCATATCAGTATCAAGTGAGATTGGAAATCAAACCAGAAGTAAATAAAAATCCGGCAGTAACTGAATGTGCCACAAAAAACAAAAGAAGGAATACAAGGTGAAGGATTAGATGAGATGGCAAAAAATGTGGAAAATACACAAATATAGTTACAAGTATAGAAAACTAGGAACAACTCCATGTTAATCAGGAATGAACACAGGAATGGTTAAGGAGAGGTGAATTTAAACCAAAAGAAGAAAGCTTAATATTGGTGGCCCAAGACAGTGCACTACATACACATTGGTTTACAACGTCCATTGAATATGTGGGGAAACAGACAAATGCAGGTTTTAGAAAACAGAATTGGAAAGAGTCGCACATCTTGTTGCTGGTTGTGATATACTGTATATTGAAAGGCACAGTAATGTAGCAAGACTGGTGCATTGGGGCTTGTGCAAGCATTATAATATTGAAATAGTTGAAAAAACACTGGAAACATGAGCCACAAAGCATTATAGAAAATGATGAAGTTTATATTACATGGGATCACCCACTGTCAACAGTTCAAAAAAAAAATAGATGCAAGAAATCCAGACATAGTAGTCCATGAAAAGAACACAAAAGTAGTATTGCTCATTGAAATTGCTACACCCAATTGACTAAAGTGCCTTATGTGCATAGAGACACAAAGTCATAAAATATCAGGATTTGTTTGCAGAAGCAAGGTTAATGTGGATGAAAGACACCCAGACAGTTCCAATATTAGTAGGAGCAACTGGTCTTATAAAAAGAATTTACAAGAATACTTAGATATGTTACCAATGCATGTAACTCCATATGAATTGCAGAAGGAGTCATTAATGGGCACATTGTGGGTGCTGTAAAGAGCACTTCTGGCTAACATCAAAGATCAGAAACAATATTAATTTCATGAACTTTAATCATACTTTGAATTAGGAGAGGGCTCCATTCCCATCATGGTATTAAAAACCCAAAAGACTTGGAGAAATTAAAAAGGGAGAAACCATAATATAGCAATCCTTCTGTTTGACAAACTCAGCTCCAACTTTACCCCTTTCTCACCCTCACCCTCAACTTTCTTTCAAGAAATAACATCAGACATAACCCCCTCTACTATCACTAGCAAACAAGTACTTAATGTTCTTTCTAAGGACAAGAACACTGCACCAATGGGCCCAGAAAATATCCCAGGATGCATTCTAAATAGCATGAAACATGACCTATCAGGGACTCTGAAATTGCTATTTATCTGTAGCCTCCAAACAGGCTTTGTTCCTCATGAATGAAGAACATCAACAGTAATCCCTCTGCGTGAAGATGTCTCACTAGTTTCATACATGCAAAGCCATGGAAAGAATTATCATGAAAATGATTAGTATTGACACTGGAAACCTCCAGACACTGGATGCAACCCAATGTGGTTTTGTCAAGGGCAGGGCATGTCTACTCAACCTGGTGAACTTCTTTGAGAAGATCACCAAAGCAACGGATGAGGGCAAAATGGTTCAGAGTGCTTAGCATGACCTGGCCAAGGCATTTGACACAATATGCCACTCAAGTATTGTTGACAGACTCGAGAGGTTAGGTATAATCCTTTATGTCACTCAATGGATAGCCAGCTGGCTCATAGACAGGACCAAGGAAGTTAGAATTCACCTCTACAAAGAGGCTATTCACAAGTGGAGTCTCTCAGGGACTGGTCCTGAGTCCACTCCTTTTCGGCACTTACCTCTCTTAAATGAAGACCAATGTCAATAACCTCTGGCTCACTGAATTTGCAGATGATTGCAAATTAAGAGCAGTCATAGAATCCCCCGCAGACACAAATGTTCTCCAGGAAGAGCTGACAAAGGCAAATAACTGGTGTTAAAGTCATGGACTAAAACTAAATGCCAAGAAATGCATAATAGTCTCCTTCTGGAGGTCATCCACCCCTGGTAACTATTACATTGACAACACACCTCTAAGAGTTGACCCAGGAGTCAGGGACTTCGGGACACACAGACAGTAATCTAGCTTTTGACCATCAACTGTCTAGAGTAGTGAAAAAATTCCGTATTGCACAACTTATAAACAAAGGTATGGAATCTCAGTCCAAGGAAGTAATTGTTCCACTGTTTTTGGCATTCGTCAGACATCTTTGGTATGTACCTAGCCAGGCACATCCAACAACCAGAATGTCCACATAGATTCCTCACTAAAAGAATCTGAAATACTCTGAAGTATTTGATGTCTAAACTCCTTTTGAAGGTATTATTTTTCAACAGCATTAGAAAAAGTGTATGGATACTATATATGATTGCATGTATCAATTGTATATTAACTGTCTAATGTAATATTTTACTGTGTACATGGAGCTTTTCTCCCTGGGCCCCCGCTGAAAAAGGACATAGATTCATAGGTTCATAGGTAGGTACTAGGCTATTGGCCCTAGGGCCTATATAGGCCTAGCCAACAAGGTTCCCTGGCTTTCACCACCCAAGAAAATTATTTTAGTGTGCCTCTGTCGAGCAGTGCCGCAGAAGTGATCCCCGGGGTGAATTTTCTATTTCCCATCCAGTTGTCAAAATATTTCTTAAAAAGGGCCAATGAGGAGCTTTGCTTGACATGAATGGCTAGTTTGTTCCAGAGTATGGTAAGTCTCTGGGACAGGACTCTATCCCTCCAACATGTTCTGTTTATTGTGGTGACAAGGTTTAGGTCCCTGGAGCATGTGATCCGGACATGTATCCAGTCAGACTTTCCCAGTTAACAAATGTAAAATAAATTAATAAATAAATAAATAAATGGTCATTAGCCTAGTAAACACACATGAACCTATGAGCAGTATAAAAGGATTTTCTTGCTACCTTGGACACATGCTGGTCGAGGGCTAGGTTACGATTTACATGAGTTCCAAGATCCTTGACTAGAGAATCAACTTTTAAGGGTGTTTTATTGATGATGTAGTTACCCGGGGTGGTCAACTTGCCAAAGGTACTATAATGCATTTCTTAGTTAAGCCATGGCTTTGGCATCAAGTGTTTGTCTGCATTAGACCTTCCTGAAGAGCGTTCCCATCTCAGGAGGATTCAGTAACTACTCCCAGTTTATAATCAGCTGTGAACTTGGTCAACCAAAGGCCTTTGATATCGACTTTGACATCTGAGAAGTAGATACCAATGAGTAGTGGGCCCAGCACAGAAGTCTGGGGGACACCACTGGTGACTGGCCACTTTGTGGAGGTGGCCTCATCGATTCTAATCTCTGGAGTACTATCACTGAACCAGCTCACTATTAAGCATGTTATAAAGGGTTGACTACCTACTTCCAAAAGTTTGTTAACAATGCCCATGTGGGGTATTGTATCAAATGCTTTAGCCAGAGCTAGATAGGCAGTATGTACCGTTTTCCCCTCATCCATTGCCTTATTGATCTTTTCAATTAAGCCCACAAGATTCAGTAAGCATAACCTTCCTTTGACAAAGCCAATCTGGAATGGATCCAGTGTCTGGAGATCTCCTATGTCCCTGCTGATAATTTCCATGATATTTCTTTCCATCGCTTTGCAAATAAGACTAGTGATACTAATGGATTTGTTGTTTAGAGTACCTGTTAAAGGTCTTCCCTTATGAAGGGGGGTGATCTTTGCAGTCCTCCATTCACATATCACAAAGTCTATATTAAGACTATAGTTAAATAATGACTCCAGGGGTCATAATAAGTCATATTTTAGAAGGCATTCTGGAATGTTATTGGGGCCCTATTGTGGCTGTGTTCTTGGCTTTAATGAATCCTTCTCGTACATGCTCCCTAGTTATAACTGAAGGTTTCAGGGAATTGTTTAGGGGATATTTGGGGTGAGAGGGGGGTTGAAACTAAATTTGTCCACTAACAGGTCTTCTACATAGGCTCTGTGAATGTGGAGCTCCCCTTGAAGTTTCTTACATAGCTGTAGATGGCCATGTGGTTATCCTTCACCTGGGAGGCTTTTTTAATCTCAAAGTTGGCTTTGCTTGACATAATTTTGCCTATTTACTATGAAGAGAGAATGTCTATCATTATGGGAATTACTATTCCTGATTTTTTCCATAGTGTTTTTTCCTTTTGTTGTATATATTGTTTAATTTGGGATGCCACCAGGGTGGTTTTCTTCTGCGGCTAGTCCTGGGCTTACTTCTGTTAAGTATATCAGTGTCTATGCAGCCATTGATATGTTTGTACAGAGTTCCTGAGAGCAGTTCAGCATAAGCTGCTGTGCTCTTTGGGTTTGGAGGGGCACTGAATTTTGACAACCACTTAGTAAAAGTAAATTTACCTTGGAAGAGTTTGTAACTCCTACTGGTTGTATGAGATTATAGAGCTGATTTTGATTTTGAAGGAAACACCTTTATGGTTGGACCGTTCTAGGGAGGATGAGATACTTGGTGGGGGGGGGGGGGTTCTCCCATATATGTAAGCATGAGGTCTAGTATGTTGTAGCCTCTAGTGTATGTCTTCACTATTTGGTCTAGGGTGTTTTTATTTATGAAAACAATGGGTGGGAAGAATACCTTAATAGCTTATACAACAGTCTGCATCAATGACATAGGGAAGGAGGCACTTTAGAAATCACATTATCTTAAGGGGCGGAGGCCAGAGACACAGCCTTATTATAAAACAGCAGCAGTAATAAACATGGGAGGGTTGGGGAAACCAACCAGACTAGCTAGAGAGGCAAATAATCAAATAAAGGCAACACTGAAGCTCATTCAGAAACTTTAGTGTGTTAGTGGGAGATAGGGCAGACATGGAATGCAACTTGAAGCAGGTAAAAGAAAAGCAGAATATAAAGGCACTGAAGCAGAGACAATTCTCTCACCACTGACCTTCTATGGCAGTTTAAGGTACCAGACTATGTATAAATTTACCAGTAACAGTGTTTATGGAAAAAAAGTTAAATTCTAGAGCAATGGAGTTAGGAAATATGAAAAATACACTATTTGAATTGAGTCTAATCTTTATGTTATTTCAGGATAAAACAAAAGTCCCCAGAAATTAAAATTTCTAAGCAGCAGGCAGATGTTGAGTGGGAGAAATGTAACAATAAAAAATATTTCTACAGGTTAGTTAAAGAGGAAGACTTGATATCTGGTCAAATTTGTAAACCCATCTCTGTCAAAATAAGATCGGAAGCCGAAAAAAGGGAGGACTCCAGACATTAGGCATTTGTAATTAAGGTTGATTAACCAAGTATTCTCCTATGATCCTATATCACTTATGGAACCATTAAGTTTCTAATATTTCTGGCTGGGAAGCATGGTTAACCTTATACAATCTCTTTATGGTCATTAGCCGGGCATTACTCTATGACCATATGATCCTGAGAGTTAGACATTAAGAGCCCAGTGTCTGCATTTATAGGGGTTCTGTGCCTTCTGCCTCAATCAGAGCTAACATTCAAGTAAGTCAGCTACATTTAAAATGGTACAGTGGAAAGATGACATATTGAGCAGAGCAATACTATTTTATTAGTTGTAGGAGAATAAGCTGAAGATGTTTTTACTGCATATCCATTCTTTGACTTTTAGAATGATTTTTTATACAGAGTAAATAAGAATAGATATACAACAGTGTGCCAATTACTAGTGCCCATGTTTTTCATCAGTCTAGTGATGAGGTTAGCACATGGTCATAGGTTCATAGGTGTGTACTAGGCTGATGGCCCTGGGGCCTTTACAAGCCTAGTCATAGGATTACCCTGGCATCATGCCACCTGATCTTAGCTCCCAGTGCCTCTGTTGAGTAGAGCCACTGGAGTTATCCCTGGGGTGAATTTTCTATTTCCCATCCACTCATCAAGATTTCTCTTGAAGAGAGTCAGTGAGGTGTTCTGCTTGACATGTATGGGAAGTCTATTCCATAGCATGGGCAGTCTGTGGGTTATGAACCTGTCCCTCCAGTACATTCTGTTGATTGTGGTAATGAGGTTGAGGTCTCTGAAAATTGTGGTGCAGAGGGATTGGGATTTCTTTAGATTTAACATTTCTAACAGAGCTGGGTCAGACATGGCTTTGTAAGTCAAGCAGAGATTGCCTCTAAGTAGGCGATATGAGACAGAGAATAGTTGGAGTTTTTTGCATCTGTCCATACAGGACAAGTGTTTAAGGCCTATGATCCTCTTTGTGAGGTACTTTTGTGGCCTCTCCAGTTGTTGCAGGTGTCTAGTGAGGTACATGCCAAATGGGGCATTGTACTCATTGATTGGCCTAATGAGGGAAGAGTAGAGGGAGACAATGACCCTCTTTCTTCCTGGATGCAAAACCCTTAATAATGTGATGTGCCACATAGAAGGACTTTCTGACCACAGTGGCAATGTGGTGGTCAAAAGAGAGGTTGCTGTTAACCTGTGTTCCCAGATCTCTTATAACCCCTTCTATGTTCAGTGGACTACCATCAATGTGATAATTCATGGGAACCAGGTTTTTCCCAACATATACTAGGAGGAAACTTAGGAGTGGGTAGGACTAAAGCATGGATCAAAGCAAGATTTTCCTGGCCAGGAATAAAGGAAGAGTTTGAGAACTCGTTTGCTATACGTTTTGAATGTCAAAAGTCAACTACTTACCCAGGCTTTAAAGATCCTTTGAGTGTAACACCTTGAATGTATTGTTGTGGACATTGTTGGGTCATTAGTAAAATCCAGCACAGGGTGACAATACACTTTTGTCATTCTGGACTATACAACTAAGTACTCTGAGGATATTCCCCTGTGTAAAGCTACTGAAGGCAATATTTATTTAACAGAGGACTCCATAGCTGTCTAGAATATACATCAGCATCAGTGTTTTAAGATCAAGCAGTTAAAAACCTCAGTGAACCATCTCAAAACAGCTGGGGTTCTGGAGAATTTTAACTGAACATTAAAATCCATGCTAGTAAAATTAAGGAAGACGGTAAAAACCGTGACCTGTTAATACCATGCCTTCTGTACGGCATAACACCAGAAATCTCAAAAGGGCTCAGTCCTTTTGATTTTTAATGTGGCAGAGAAAAACCTATATAAAAGTGTCATAGGACCGTATAGCAGTTTACATGACAGGATGAAAGTGAAAAGCTCAAACCATACAAAAAGGGATATGTAATAGACTTGCTTGGATCAGGGGAATTCAAAGGTGGAGACTATGTATCAGTTTCATTTTTATTTATGTATTTATTTATTTATTTCACTTGGATAACCAAGCAAGTTGGCTGGTTGATACACCCATTTAAACCACGACCGGCATATCATGGTGCAAGAAACAAACAGTACATACTACAGTGACAAATCAGAAACAATACACACGCATGTTATTTAGAAATATAAATGTAAAATATACTATTTACAGTATGTACACTTAGGATAGACATTCAACCAGTGGTCATTTGATAAAAGTATATATGTACAAAGAAAGATGTGACTACAGCATCAGCTGCAAGAAATACCTATTGTCATGGAAGCAAGAACATTTGTTGTTCCTAAATAGTTTCTTTTTTTGTTTGTTTCTTACTAACTGAAGTATTTCTTGCTGCTTCACTTCTGCAGGTAACCAATTCCAAACAGCTAGGCCTAACCTAGAGTTAAAAAGAACAGACACCAGCCACAGTAATCCATACTTTATTCACAGTTAAGCACTTTCATCCCAAAATTACTAGGGACTTCTTCAGAACTATTACATCAAATCAAACCAGCACGTATATACCATTTAACACATTAATACCAATAAAACAATTATAACTTTAATTAATTGACTACTATTAACTAGTACTAAAACTGACTTATACAAAGTATATTAGATAGATAAAAACATTTTTTCTGCAACCCCCACCAAATTTTTCACTTTAAGCACTCAATTAATACTGACATTCCCATTAATACTGTAGTACTTAGTGGCATTCAACCTTAGCTGCCATTTTAATTCACATATATCCAAATGTTCAGCTACCATCTTGCTTTGTGGGTCATTAATAATTTGTTGTATAACTAAGAAACCAAAATTCTTTTTATTATGTGTTTGTATGCGCTTATATAAAGCATTGGTCAATTTTTTTCATTTTTTTTATATCTTGTAAATGCTCATACATTCCCTCTTCTAATCATCTGCAAGTTTTTCCTATATAAAATACAGTGCATTTTAAATACCTTGCCATATAAACCACATTTTTATTCTGGCAATTATAATGCCCATTAATAAACATATCTTGACCATTTAACTTGAATTTATCCCCTGTAATTATAATATAGGGGCATTGATGACACATTCCACACTTATAATTACCCTTATTCCTATTTATTCCACCTACATCTGTCCTGCTCCCAAGCTCTAAAATGTCTTTAAAGGACTGATCCCTTCTAAAGACACATTTGTAAATAAAGTGTGGATTACTGAGGCTGGCATCTGTTCTTTTTGTTTTTTTTATAGTTTATTTTCATGTTTCTTTTCTCTAACCTAGAGTTAATTCCTTCTCTGTGGTCTAATGCTGTCTTTGTGGCTGCCTCAAGTGTGTAGGCTGATTGATTTGTAATTTTGTTTTCATGGGGACAGTGTCTCATTTTTAACAGTTTTTATATTTAATAGCCAAGTAGAAATGTATCAGTCATTTACATTTTTTTGGTTCTTAATGTTCTGAAGCCATGGAAAGAAGTGAATGTATTTGTTGTTAATTTAGCTGTAATAACTGAAGAAATTGATGCAGAAAGAAAACTGACATCTGTGCCTGCATTGCAGGTAGAGGACACCCTATGTATAGCAAAGAAATGAGAGACAAGTGAATTTATGTAAGAAACAAGGAAGTGTTATCAGGATTACCTGGTAGAACAAATCTGATGTAACAACATACTGAATTCAATCCAGCTGAAAATGTTAACTTAAAACCTTGCTGAATACAAGAATCACAGAGAAAGGTTATGAAAGCATATGCATAAACAAAATGCTTAAGGGGTTGGGTTATACAGGAGTCAAAATCTAAGTGCAGATGAATCAACAAAATTAAATTATAAAAGTTTAATTAATAGAATAAGAAAAGAACTAGAGGATTGCAATAACATGGTCTTCTCTTTTGAAGATAGACTAGTTTTGATAAAGATTATTTTACCAAAAATGTATTTCTTGTGCAGGCACTGAACACTTTCCTCCTAAAAAAATAATTAAACAAATAAATTCATTATTACTTAAGTTTCTATGGCACCCTAAATACCAAGAATAGGATTTGACTGGCACTACAGAAACTGGGAGGATGGGGGAATAGCATTTCCAGACATTGAGCTATATACTCAAGCAGTAATTCTTAACTTAATGAGCCTGTGGTTGAACTATTCCTATACTTCAAATTGGAAAAATATTATAAATCAGTCTTACTCTCAACCAATAATGCAGATATCAATAATAATATGTTTTCAGGTGTAGATAGATTATACTTGATCATAAAATATTTAATTTTTAACACCAAAAATATTAATTTCACCCCTTTTATTAATTATATTTTAAATAACTTTAAGAAAATAATGCATAGTAATTACCTTATTAAAAATCTACTATTTCTAATGTTCCCCATTGCCTTCACTGAAGGTTGTTTAGACTCTTAACTTAAACAAAATAAAGCAAATGGAAAATAATGGGTTATTGAATAGCAATAATATACATGAGTCAAAACTACCGATAGCTAGGTATAATAGAAAACAAAATAATTGATTAAATATACAAATATTTAGAGAATTTATTGCTAATGAGTTAAAACTAAGACTAAATACAAATCTGGAGAGAGTCCCCAAGATATTAATGGTCTTCTTTAAAATAAATGCCTTTGATAAAAAGAAAACATCTTTAGCGATGGTTTATAAAACTTTGGGACTGAGTACTTGAAATCTGATGAATCCTTCTGGAACTGTTCAACAAAAGTGAATAAATATATTTTCTCTAAGGCCAACAAAACTTTAACATTTAAATCTATCAATAATGCAACCTCTTCTCCTTTTAGGGAAGTTTTTACATGGAAGTTCCTCCATAGAAGTTTTATAACCCCACATACAATTGCTTTAATGTATAAAAAGGACAATGTTAAGTGTTGGAGATGTGAGGAATCTTTGGACGCGGATTGGAAACATATGCTTTTAAAATGTAAAATGACAATCCCATTTTGGTCAGATTTCAAAAATTTCACTAAAGCATTGAGGTTGGACAATTGTGAAATAACGGATTCATTATTATTATTTAGTGCACCTATACCAAATTCTATCCCAAGAACACAAGAGCTTCTTCTCTGATCTCTCCTTGCAATTGCAAGAAAAGTTATTACATTAAATTGGAAATATAAGAAAATTCTCTCATTCTCTGAATTTATTTCTTTAACAGAGACTGTTTGTAATAGGGAACTACTAATGTAATATGCAAGAATATCAAATGTTAAGCATAAGCAACCTGCATGGTTAAAACTTAAAGATCTTTTAGATAAATTTTAATAATGATTAGGAAATTGTCTCTGTTATGGACCTTGTATATAATTTTTCTTTCTATTATTTTATTTTATTGTTTATATCAGTTGATTATGTAAATATGTTTTATTAATTTCTTAATTAAAAAAACTAAGTGCAGCACTTCCATTGTGCTAGTTGTAAAGCCTATGAAACAGTTAGGTTCTGAAATGATCTTTGGCAGCTGAAAAGCATTTAAAAATGTGACAGCTACCCAATGTTTAGGGTAGATGAACTCATTGAATGGTGGGGAAGGCAAAGTTCTTGACCACACTACTTCTGTAAAAGGGATGCCAACAAATCTGTCTAACATATGAAGCTAGGGAAAGGCAGTATTTTCAACATCACCAGATTTATTAGAGCATACTGCTCTTTTTTGGGCTAATTGTTGACCCTGTGACATTTCAAAGATTATTTGGCAGTCTTATAGCCCCATGTTAAACATACTGCAAGTTACCTGTATGACATTATAATACACTTTATGGACTGGGGGTCTGCTATACCTAAAGTAGAGAATGGATTAGAGTCTCTGAAACAAAACTTGTTGATGGCAGGTGCCTCAGAGAGCAAGATAGTGGTGACAGAAGTAAACAATTAGGATATGCAATAGGTAGAGGAGTTAATGGGCCCAGAACAAATGATTAAAATCTGTAAGAAATGGGCATATGTCAATCTTTAAGAAACAAGGGGATGAATTCTTGAGGTTAGCTGGGTACTACAGAAAATTTTGCAATACATTTTGTATCTTTAACATGCAGTGTTATAAATATGAGAAAAGGGAAATGCCCCTTAAGGAAAATTAACACTAATGCCAGATATACTTTAAGCAGCTGAAGGAAACAAGTATGTTAAGAAACTGCATTAGCATTCCCAGATTTCAGTTGACATTTCATAGTTTATATTGATACATCAAAAATAGGCCTAGGTGGCACAGGTTTCATAGGATTTTCAGGAGGATGAACACCCTGTATGCTTCTTAAGTCAAACACTAATAAGAAGAGTGGACAAATATTCCACTGTCTATATGTAATGCATGGAAATCAATATGGTGCTTTTAAAACTAAATATTATCTCCTTGGCATCTGTGTACTATGGCTACATAAGCAAAAAGAATCAAATATTAAGTTTTGTAAGCAAGCAGTCTCTTTGTAACCATTTAAATTTACTGTGGAAAGTCAGTCAGGCTCAAGCCATCAGAATACAGATGCCCTGTGTAGGGCTCGTAGCCTTTCTAGTGAGCCTGAGCCAAGTGTTTTCAGTTGTTGTGGAGCAAGCTGTAACACTAATGTAATGGTTCCTAACCTATTATGTGTCAAAATAATGTAAAAATTATCTTTGGGCATACATGCAATGAAACATCCTATTCATCATTGACTTTACCTGCCCCTCTATAGACTGGGAAACTTACACTGCCCCAAACTGGCTGCCACAATGTTTCCTTGCCTTTATTATAAATGCCATGGAACAGATAATGCATACACAAAACAGAGGAGCAAACATACTGCATCTGATACTCAACAACATGGGGGAGTGTTGCCATCCTCACTAATCAGGTTGGATTACAAAGCTGTTGCCTTTAAAATAAAAATCAACCAGGACAACCCAGCTAAACCAGTAACAAGGACTATTCTAAGGCAAACTATATCCTATTAAATGAATTCAAGGCTCCCCGTAGCCCTGTGACAATAGCTACAACTGCAGAATTATTCACAGAATCCCTATATAAACATGTGAATGGCTGCATACAGGCTGCAGTACCTACCAGAAGTAAACCCAAAACAAACATTAAAAACAAACCCCACTGATGAAATCCTAACCTAAACAGGATATTTAATAAAAGAAAAAAAAAAACTCAAGGCCAAAATCAATCAGGAAGAATAACACCCTTAAAGATAAGTGCTATCTTACACAACTAAACAAGAGACTAAGAGGTCTAATTAAGTCAAAAAGGCCATCTATAAGGGCAGGGTAGCATCACAAGCTAAGGACAATCATTAGGCCTTCTTCAGCTATGTGCATGACATTAAAGGTAACACAAAGCAGTGTGCTGAATTGGTGGTGAATGATACCACCTTCACTGATCAAGGTGACATAGCAAATCTACTGGCTGATAAATTCAGTCCAAACTTCACTCCCCAGTTCCTCCATTTGAAATCCCCTCCATCATACTTCCCCCAACTATTAACAGGGGCTAGGTGCTGGCAGTACTTACTAAAACCAAGAACACCACCTCTGTGGTTCCTAACAACATCCCTGGTTGCCTGCTAAACTGTCTAAAACATGACCATTTAGGATCACTTGAAGAACTGTATAGTTACAGCCTCGAAATAGGCTATGATCCAAGTGAATGGAGGACTACAACATTCCACTCTACAAAGGCTGGACCATCAAGCAGCTCAGGGAACTACAGACCCATCAGTCTAATGAGCTTAATATGAAAAGCCATGGAAGAAATTATCATGGAAATGATACACAAGGACATTGACAACCTAAAGACACCAGGGCAAATCCTAATTTGTTTTTTTTTAAGGGGAGGATGTGCTTATTTAACCTGGTAGACTGCATTGAGAGGGTCACCAAGCTACTGGATTAGGATAAAACAGTGCATACTGCGTATCTTGACCTGACCAAGTGGTTCGATACAATAACCCATGCAGGCATTGTTGACATGTTCTCTGAGTTAGACAGAAATACCTAAATAACTCTCTGGATTGCCAGCTGACTCACAGACAGGACCCAAGAAGGTCAGATCAGTGAGACCCTATCCACCAATAGACTGGTCACCAGTGGAGTACCCCAGGACTCTGTGCAGAACACACTCCTGTTTGTCATCTAGTTCTCAGAAATCAAGACTAATTTTCAAGGCCTCTGACTGTAAATTGGGTGCTGTTGCACATTTCTCCCAAAATACCAACACCTTGCAAGAAGGTTTAACACAGACAGATGGCAGGTGCCAAAACCATGGTCTAAAACTCAATGCAAAAAAATGCATTATAATGCCCTTCAGGAAACTATCAACCTAAGTAAAGTATTCCTTTGATAAAACAACCCTAGGAGTTGACCCAGTAGTAATGGATCTGGAAAAATATATAAACAGCAATCTGGCTTTGACCAGCACTCAGCTAAGATAGTAAGAAAATCATTCTATGTGAAGCAACTTATATGTAAGGGTAGGCATCCAGGTCAAGTTAGTTATAATGCCACTCTACTTGGTGCTTATCACACCTATCTTGAGTACAATGTCCCCTTTAGCATGTACCTAACCAGACACTTGCAACAGCTGGAATGCCCACAAAGGTTACTCACTAGGAGAACTGAAGGCATGAATACCCTACCCTGTCCTACACTGATCATTTAAAGGCTCTGTCTTTGTATTCAGTCTTCTACAGCCTGCTAAGAGGGGATCTTTGTCTGGCTCGTAGGGTTTCCTCACACCCAGTCTTGATGGATCTGTTGCACATGTACAAAACAAACATCACCAGAAACATCAGATCCAGAGATCTGAACCTTGCTTGTGACATAAACATAACATGCTGGAGAGACAGATATGTGACCAACGGATACCTGTGCTGTGGAATAAGGTTCTTATTTCAGCTTTTCCCAGTTAGGGGTCACCACAACAGATCACTGGTCCACTCACAATTGACAGTGGAGTTTTATAGTGTCAAGGTGCTAGCCCAGCACCCAACCTTCCACAGAAAACACACACATGCACACCTGTGGCCAATTTAGAGTGTCCAATCTATCTACAGCATGTACGAGGGAACCAGAGCACCAAGAGGAACCCCACACGGAAGACATGCAGACTCTGCAAAGAAGACACCCCAGCTGAGGATCAAACCGGAAAACCTCTTGCTATAAGGCAGCAACACTTACCACTGCACCACCATGGCCATCCCTGCTGTGGAGTAGGCTTCTGATCCATTTAAAACAGAGTTTATCCCCGAGCCTATTCCAATGAAACCTTGACAACTGGATGGGAAATCATAAATTTACCCCTGACTGATTTCATATCCCTCATGGACAGAGGCTGTTAATAAAAAAAGTAAGAAAAATATTATCCTAGCTAACACTCCTCCCTCTAAAAATCCTTTAGTTACCTCCCTGTTAACTTGCCCTACCCATATAGATGTCTGCAATACTGAGAATCCAACCAGGTTTAGAGTGATTGGCTAGGCTTGTAAAGACCTTAGTGATAATTAGCCTAGTAACAACCTATGAACCAATAAAAGTGTTTTGAAGACACTGACAATTTTATAAATAATATGGTTGTGAATACTGTTGTACGTGAGTGGCTTACAATTGTTTTGTTGTCCTTTAAAGAAATCAGGTGCATTTTTTTAAGAAAGATTTTCAGAAAGAGTACTGTTTATAAGCAAGCATGCTATTTAGTGTAGTTTATGAGGAAAAATAGTTATTTATTTATTTTATTTATTTATTTAACATTTGTTTACCGGGAAAGTCTGACTGGACACAGGTCCTTTTTCAGTGGACAGAAAAGTCATTATTTTATGGATGATTTGTCTCTGCAGTTTTATTTAAAACCACATATGTAGATATACATACACATTCCTGATATATACCTTTATCTATCTATCTATCTATCTATCTATCTATCTATCTATCTATCTATCTATCTATCTATCTACGTGCATCCACAGATGTAACTATAATATATATGTAGATGTGTGTGTGTGTGTGTGTGTGTGTGTGTGTGTGTGTGTGTGTGTGTGTGTGTGTGTGTGTGTGTGTGTGTGTGTGTGTGTGTAAAATTGATTTACTTATCAAACAGCAACAATATCGATGTAAATAACTTTGACACCAAATGATCGGTACTATGCACGTTGACACACTACTAAGCAGGTGGCAAGAATCAATCTCGGTACATACAATTAACTCAAAACAAAATTAAAAATAAAACATTGCTTTTTGCAGGGGGGCAAGCCCCAATGCACCCCCAGTACAGGGGTGGCTGTGGCTACCCACCTGCTAATTATATAGTCTAACTCTACAATTGCACAGTTCTTGGAGAAAGGGAAAATTCCCCAACCCATTCCCCAACTAAACAGTTGTGGATTGTGAAATTTACCCTTTTCCCCACTGTATCTCAAGGTTGATATATGTAATTTGCAGGTGGTGTGGGGGGCACAACGGAGCTTTTCCCTATGCAAAAAATGTAAAAAAGGTAGATTTTTTTGCGTATTTTCTTTTCTTTTTTTTTTGATGTTCAAATTTTCAGAAACTCGATCATATATATCCTGACCATATGACTTTCGAGTTTCTGAAAACTCACTCATCTGATAGGGATATATATATATATATATATATATATATATATATATATATATATATATATATATATATATATATATGGATCTACCTTAGTAGATCGACAAGTTAAAACAGCGAAAACAAATTCACCGACGCCAGAAGATCGCCAATCACTTCACCGACGCCAGAAGATCGACAGTGCACAAACACGACATCGCATACACCCGACACATCATACCAACAAACAAAACAAATCCCCTATCCAAAACCCACACACACAACACAAGCACACCAAAATCCTTACAAACGAACACTAACCCATACATACACAACTATCTACAACCCTAACCCAAACCCTTACCCTAAGGTCCGTCACTATTGCACACTCACCTAACCCGCGCCCTAACCCTAACTCACTTATCCCACCCCTACCCCTACAGGCCACCAACATCGCACACTTACCTTACTCGCACCCTTACCTAACTCGCGTCCTAACCCTAACTCACTTATCCCACCCCTACCCCTACAGACCACCAACATCGCACACTTACCTTACTCGCACCCTTACCTAACCCGCGCCCTAACCCTAACTCACTTATCCCACCCCTACCCCTACACACCATCAACATCGCACACTTACCTTACTCGCACCCTATCATCCGTCACTACCGCATACTTACACATCCTTTCCCCATCGCAGTGTTCTCAGCGTCGGTGTCTTCCTCCGTCGGTCTTCTGCCTTGTCGATCTTCTGGCGTCAGTGAAGTGATTTGCGATCTTCTGGCGTCGGTGAATTCGTTTTCGCTTTTTTAACTTGTCGATCTACTAAGGTAGATCCATATATATATATATATATATATATATATATATATATATATATTTATGTTTCTTTAAATTAAAGAAATGGATGTCAACAGAAGTGCTTCATATATGTTAGATGTGTGTGTGTGTGTGTGTGTGTGTGTGTGTGTGTGTGTGTGTGTGTGTGTGTGTGTATGTGTGTGTGTGTGTGTGTGTGTGTGTGTGTGTGTGTGTGTGTATGTGTGTGTGTGTGTGTGTGTGTGTGTGAGAGTATAAAGATAGATATGGCTATATGGATATAGATATATAAGGGTATAACTATATCTACACCTCCCACACTCTCTGCAACTTGTATATACTAACCTCCAGATTATGCATGCCTTGCACAGCCTGCAGGATTAGTACAGGAGCTCTAGCAGGCTATATGTCTGCCGTGCGATCCAGGAACAGCCTGCAGGGGTGTGCACGAGCGCTCCTGCACTAGTCCTGCACAGACAAAGCCCCTTTATGCAAATCACCCCATTTGCAGGAGAAATCCATGCAAATGACGTTAAATTGTAATCCAGGAAGCTTGAAACCGGCCATGCAGGACTAGTGTAATCTCCAAAAATGTACTCAGTTAGTAACCAAGTACATTTCTGCAAAATCCAGAACTGAGCCATGACAGCTCCAAATAAAGTCAGCATATCCATCAAGAAGCATGCCAATGGCCAAGTATAAGGCCATTGGCAATGCAAACAACTTACAATAGGAAAAAATCAACTTTTATTATTTTTTAGCTGATCTCGGCTGTTTAAGCGTTGGGCAGCAGCGCGCAAAAGGGATCGGGGGTAAAATAATAAAATAAACCTAAAATAAGGATTCTAACTGAAATCACTATTCTTGTCTATATCACATTATTGAAAGTTTACTTAATCGAATCAATAAAGGTCGAACTTTATGATCGATTAAGTAAAACATCGAATAACTTAAAATAAACAAATAAATAAATAAATGGCGTAGGCAGGGGGAAAGCCCTCCTGCACCCCCCACATGGGGGGCTGCACATTCCACAGTCTCCCTACTTAAATATACCAATTCTGAGACTGCAATACATTGAGGTAAATGGAAATTGCCCCTTACGGAGATTTCCGTTTACTTGCACGATGTTCTTCACTTTCGATATTGTCGTGTCAGCAATATCAGACTCAATATTGTCAGCTTATGACAACGTGAAGTAGACCCCACTATTCTAGAATAAAAGTCAATGGCAGGCAGAAGACAACATGGCCAGTGAGTAGTGGTTGCTAAGGGGGGAGGCTCAGTGTGAGACATGTAACTATGCATTAGCAGGCAATCATATGCAAATGAGGGGAACGACAGTGAATCCCAATTTTCCCCAGCATGTTAGTCAGGTCCCAACAGTGTAAGAGTAGGAATAGCTTGGTGCAAGCCGAGGAGTTAGCTGACATCATGGGGGGGGGGGGGCTGTCAGGCATACTGTAAGCGGATTGGAGCCCCGTGGCTCAGATTTGCTCCTAGCTAAGCGCAGCTAAGCAAGGGGGTGTGTCTGAGTTTGCCTAGCACTCTTTACATTGCCTAAGCGGGTGGAAGTGCCACACACCTGGTCTTAAAGGGAAAAAAAATTTAAACCAGGAAATAGAAGCTCTGTGCACATTTGAGCACTCTGTTTGTGCAGCGCACCCCCGGACTTAAACAGGAAGGCAATGGGAAAGGAAAACAGCTGTAGGAAGGTAATCAAGAAGAGCTAGCAAAGCTGGCAGGTGAAATGTATCAGAATCAGCCAATTACACAGGCAGAAGATCAGCCCAGGTCACTATGATAAACTATGCAAACACCTTCCTCTCTGTTTTTTCCCATACTCTACACCACCGGTGTATACAAGCGGGGAATGTTTAACAAACAAAACAACAAAATGATAGGGGCTGCAATAGCTATCATACAACAACTTATCGAAGAGGCTGAGGGTGTTGAGGATGTGAATGCTGCAGACCAACCCACAGTGAGGAGATGGAGAAGAGTGTACAGAACCAGAGTAACCTACCAGGGGCTACATGAGCTGGAGATAGTGGAGCACTATAGGGAAGACAGGGACCTCCTGGAGAAAATTGTTGAGCTGTGCTGGCCACACCTGACACACAGAACTAACAGAGGGGAACCCATCCCAGTGGATACCAAGGTATGTGTAGGCCTAAGAATACTAGCTACAGGTCCATTCCAAAGGCCAGCTAGGGATATGATGGGAATCTCACAGGCATCAGCATCCAGGATACTCCACCAGTTCATGGATTCCATGTAAGTGAGCATGTATATTTCCCCAACACCCTTGAGGCGTTGGCCAGCAATATGCTACTGTACCACCAAATAGCAGAATACCGTGAGGTAGTGGGTGCTAAAGACTGCATGCACATATGCATCAAAGCACCACCCGGTGAGTGCGGTAGGGTCTACATCAACCACAAGGGCTTTCCCTCTATCAACTGCCAGGTCATGTGCGATGCCCAGGGCATAATAATGAATGTGTGTGTGTGCTGGCTGCCCTGGAAGCTATCACAATTCCCACATCTGGCATCTGACGCAGCTGTACCAGAGATTTGCCAGAGGGGACATCCCTCATGGTTACCTAGTGGGGGATGCTGGATACGCACTGGAGCCATGGCTGATGACATCCATCATAAATGCACACAAACCCGAACAAGAACTCCATATTGAGGCACACGCACAGGCCAGAATTATAGTAGAGTGTGTGTTTGGGATGCTCAAGTCACGGTTCTGGTGCCTGGACACATCCGGTGGAGCCTTGCAGTACTCACCAGCTACATGCACCCAAATTGTCATCATATGTGCCATGCTACACAATATGATCCTGCAGAAACAGCTGCATCAGGAACAGTGTGGGGAAGGGCCACACAGCCCCCCAGCATTGCCTGCACAGGCACAGAGTGACCCGGAGGAGGAACAACCTGACCCTTCTCCAGTAGGCAGAAGGAGGCATGCCCAGTATGCCCTGGCCTTGGCAAAGAGGCAATGCATAGCACATACACTAACACAGAAGGGACCCAGGGAATAACACCTCTCTCTGACACTCACATACAGTAAAAGGGATGCCAAACATGACACTACCTGTGTAGGGAATGTACTATGAGCATCCGAGATAGGCAGCCCTGCAGCACCACCCTCAATACTGGGACACCCACAAGGTAAGTGACTCACACATGCCAGTCAGGGGGGGTTCACATACCCAACAACAGTCACAGCCAGCAGGACAGGTGTAGACAAACACAAATACAGGCTGTTCTATGACCTCTGAATGATGCCTATGTTAACCCCCCCCCCCAGGCCTACACAGACAGACTACAGCAGGTCAGGTAGTGGGACATTAGTTCTGAAGGGTAGGAAGTCAGAAACTAACATGTAGGTAAATCAAAGCTAAGATCAGTAGTACACTGGTATGCCTTTAGTCAGCATGACAGGTTAGAATACAGACTGAACTGGAGTACATGACATACCAGCACAGTCATAGCAAATGTGTACAAGTGTCAGGTGTGCCCCCATCTTACGTAGTAATGTAATAACAGTCAGGTGTGCCCCCCCCCCAATTCTGTGTAGAAATGTAGAAATAGTCAGGTGTGCCCGCCATCCTACTTAGAAATGTAGTAACAGTCAGGTGTGCCCCCCCAATCCTGTGTAGAAATGTAGAAATAGTCAGGTGTGCCCCCCCATCCTACATAGAAATGTAGTAACAGTCAGGTGTGCTCCCCCCCAATGTGATGTACTCACATCATAGCAGTCAGGTGTGCTGCCCTACAAACCTATGTAGAAATGTAGTAACATGTATGTGTAGGTCTACTACCAGTGGAGCACAGATGCACAGAGGTGGCCAAGGTAGCAGGATAGGTTGTGGCATCTGCATAATATGCAGGTATGTGTGTGTTAGGTTGGTGTGTGTCCCATATCATGTGAGAGTGGTCGGTATGTATGCATGTTGAGGTAAGCCTGGTGGCCATTGCCCACTACCACTAATGACAGGAACAAGTCCTCACAACTGGAGTGCCATACACAATACCCATCAGTATAACACAAGCTAGCAGAAAGCCATTGCAAATGTATGGTGGTATTATGTGTCACCATCTGAAAGACTGGCATGGCATGGCTGTTGGTCTACATATACAAGCAGTACACAGGGGAAAGTACCCCAGACATGCAGTATATATTGTGTCACTGTAAAATGAACACACCCTTGGAAACGTACATACAGGTATGCATCACACTATTTGGTCCTGTAGTAGGGGATACTGGTGTTGTCTGCCCAAACACTCACAGATCACAAAGGAGGTAGGACTGATGTATTGGGAAACAGCTGATGTACCTACACATGTAAGCATAACTGGAATGCCCAATGCATACCTGTGTGTCAGATGCAAGTAGTGTCCAAAGCGCACATGCACCCAGCTCATGCGAACATCACGCACAGGCACATCTCTGGTCATATCCATGCTGTGGGGAATGGGTAGAGTAAGACCCCACCTGTATATGGCAATAGCGGAAGACTGCAGCATGCAGTGCAGGTGTCCCATGCAGGTGTGTCCCTAGTGGTAGGTAGCACCCTGCCAGCATCCACACCACCTGAGCAAGACTGTTAGGAATGAATATGTAGGTGTCTGCCCACAATACTGGACACAGCTGCAGTCACCCTTGTCCCCCAAGACATCACTATGAGCATGAATGTCCACCTGACAGTACATGAGGACAGACAACATCACTGTGCATAACAGTACACGTCTGAATATCCCTGCTAACAGCAGTACCATGCAGCTGAAGCAGCACAGACACAATCACCTAAAGTACACACTATCCTATGCACACTTTGTCCCCTTATTGCAAAATGATCAATGGATACACTGCAGAAACAGTATGCTACCTCTAGGTATACAATACAAAGGTCTGCACTGCAGTACAAACTTCCTGGACATGATCCACACATTCAGTACAGACGGGCACACTGGGCATGCTTACGCACTTAGAGAAATGAAGGCAATATCAGTCAACAACATACTGAAAGGACATACTGGGCATGCTCACACAGTTAAACAAATGGAGGCTATTTCTGCAAACACCGGTGGACCAGACATATCTGGCAGTTACAGATGTTAGTGCAGACATTCCTCAGTATTCACCACTCATGCTTTGCACACACAGTGGATAGAAATACAGACATATATCTAAGGATGACACACTATAATAAGTCAAAGATAGACATACATAGACGTGTGTAAGAGGGTGATTTTGACAAGGAGCCATCCAGGCCTGTCCCACCCAGCACACAGCCCAAGGGCCACAACCACATGAGGTTCAGATGTCACTCACTGTAGATGCTAGCCACCTGTATCTGTCAGCATTAAAGACTATGTGGTGCAAGTGTTAGCTGTGTAACATGACTGTACAAGGAAGTAGTCTTCTAGCAGCTGTATACACATACCTGTGAAATATGACCCTGTGTGTGCCTGCATGTGGTGTGTCAACCTCTAGATGAATGGGTTATGGCCCATGCACACATACTGCCCTCCCCATAGCCCTATTATGACAAGCCTGCTGAGGTCATCCACTGAAATACACCTTTGGGAGAGTTGTAGCCCTGTAATCTCCGTGGTGTGTCCTATAACTGTGGCCTGCTGTAGTGTAATAAACTAGTTAGGTAGGAGTTTCATTCCCAGACATGACAACTGTGTGTGTGTGTGTGTGTGTGTGTGTGTGTGTGTGTGTGTGTGTGTGTGTGTGTGTGTGTGTGTGTCTGTGTAGAGAGCAATGCTTTTCAGGGTAGTCACACTCCCTACAATTCAAATGCTCTATTTTGGTAAGGCTGCCAATGTCATCCACCTAGAAATACATCTCTGGATAGGTTGTAACCCAATAATCTCCATAGCACATCCCAAAACAGTGTACTTCTGTAGTGTGATGAAATAGTTAGGTAGGAGTTCTAATCCACAGACTTGGCAAGTGTGTGTGTGTGTGTGTGTGTGTGTGTGTGTGTGTGTGTGTGTGTGTGTGTGTGTGTGTGTGTGTGTATGTGTGTGTGTCTGTCCCTGTCTGTGTTGAGAACAATTCCTTTTAGGCTACTCACACTCCCTACAATTTGAATGCCCTACTTTGTCAAGGCTGCTGATGTCATCCACCTAGAAATACAATTCTGGGAAGGCTGTAACACAGTAATCTCTGTAGCGCATTCTATAACTGCCTACAGCTGTAGTGTGATACAATAGTTAGGTAGGAGTTCTAATCCCAGACTTGGCGATTTTGTGTGTGTGTGTGTGTGTGTGTGTGTGTGTGTGTGTGTGTGTAGAAAGCAATACATTTTATGCTAGTCCCACTCAGTACAATTTAAATGCCCTTCTTTGGCAATCCTGCTGATGTCATTCACTATGAAATACACCTTTGGGGAAGGTGCACTCCAGCAATCCTAGTGGTGCATCCTATAACAGCATCATGCTGTAGTGTGATATAGAACTCTGGTATGGGTTCTATTCCCACATATGGCAGGTGATGTTTTGTGTGTGTTTCTATGTCTGTGTAGGAAGAAATGCATTTTAGGCTAGTCACACTCAATACAATTCAAATGCCCTACATTGGCAATCCTGCTGATGTCATTCACTGTGAAATACACTTTTGGGGAAGGAGCACTTCAGCAATTCCGTGGTGCACCCTATAACAGCATCATGCTGTAGTGTGATATAGAACTCTGGTAGTGGTTCTATTTCCACACATGGCAGTTGTGGATGTTTTGTGTGTGTGTTTCTATGTCTGTGTAGGGAGCAATGCATTTTAGGCTAGTCACACTCAGTACAATTCAAATGCCCTTCTTTGGCAATCCTGCTGATGTCATTCACTGTGAAATACACCTTTGGGGAAAGAGTACTCCAGTAATCTTTTTAGCGTGTCCTATAATGGTGTAGTGCTGCAGTGTAATATACTAGTTAGGTAGGTGTTCTAATTCCAGACATGACAGGTGTGTGTGTCTGTGTCGGTGTTTGGCATACGTAACCTGTGTAAAGGTGGTTGTGCGTGTGTGACAACTGGTCTCAATGGGGAGTGGGTTTTGCGAACTTCTTATATGGTGGGCCAAGTATATATCACAATGTCCACTGTACAGGAATAACAGATGTGAAATAGCCGAGAGGCCAGGGTGCAAATCCATATCCCTAAAAGTGACATCAATGCCAGCTGAACAATGTTAGCAATCCTTGTATTACCCAGGGAACACTCTCAACCCATGTCTCATACATGCACACTTTTGCTTAGACAACAGCCGCTATGTTGGTAGTACACTGCATATTGCCCACTGATAGTAACCATGGTGTGACTGCAGTGGGCTACAGAAAGCATGGCACCCTGTCCATCAGTCCAGTAGGCATGTACATGTCAACAGTGCACCTTCCCCACGTTCCCCACTGGACACCTGAAACACTTGTGGTGCCATCACATGACCCACAAATGACATAATATGTCTGAAACACAAGCTCTGTATGGACAGATGCCACTGACACCAGGGAATACCGGTATCATGCTATCAGTGTAGGTGCAGGGTCAACCTGCTGTCCATTAACAGTTCCCGCCACATGAGGCCAGGACTGGAACATCTGATGGTAACAATCTGTGTACACAACATGGGCCAGACACCCCAGTTACAGTTCCCCATGTCACTGTAAATGCATGTGGGAGGTGTGCACATCCAAGACACTGTCATTATCATGGACTAAGGAATGCATGCATGCAAGCAATGCACAGCATAGGCCACACACAATAGTCACTCAGGTGACTGGATGGTGAATACAATACCAACCTGTGTGGGCAACTCCAGACACTACCTATAAGCTACATTGCAGACCATTGCCATGTGCCTGATACCAAGGTATACCCATCACCTAGCCTTGTATAGCCATCTGGCACTGATGACCACAACACACCCATGAAGCAGTGCACCCATGCATATCAGTACTGGTATCCGTGTCTGTGTGTGTGGTGTATGATACATATCACCACATTAACAATCACTACTACCCCTTTGGCATACTGAAGCATGCTGTCTAATGTCAGACACCTTCACATACCCTTTGCACATATAACCTCTGTATGACCCCTGTGGTGCATGTAATACCTGCACAGTACTGTGTTGTGGCAATCCCACTAGTGATGAGTTGTATTCCTGGCCCTGCCAAGTGTGTCAATGTGTGTGCAACCCTGTGAGAGTGTGGCTGTGTTGATGCTGACACCTTTTCATGCTGACAGGCACGTGTACTACACCTACCACATAGTTACCATATCCCTGTTGCAGATGTCACTCACCATCACATATGCGTTCTGAGGGATCCCCAACATGTAACCTATGTGGTGCATCCAATAACTGCATGGACATGTGATAGTGCTACATAGTCATCAGTGGTTAGATACCCTGTACTTGTAGGTTTGTGACACACACATGCTTAAGTTTTACTCTCCCACCCCTCCCTTGCTTTTCTGTGCCTCTGTCTGCCTCTCTCACTTCCTCTCTGGTGGATGTGGAGAGTTACACCTGCATTGCTTAGGCAGCAGCATGTGTATATTAAGTGATGCTTAGGATCAGCTGATGGCCTCTGCATGAATTACAGCCCTCCTCTTGCTGATTGCATGCGGAACAGCTGTGGTAACATTCCCATAGCCAATTGCATGGAAACACATACCAATATCTAAGAACATCATGTTGGTGTTGGGCCTTTCATTCATTGTGAGCAGGAACTTGAACTGTTGTTTGGCAAACAGCATCTCAGATGGATTGGGGATTTACCTCTAATAACATACACTGTGGAAACAGGACAACACACAGGAGAGGAATATGCCTGACCTGACTACAGACTGTAAGTGCTGCTATACTGCATTTAGAGTAATGTTGGTTTAACAGGGTGTGTGTGGATATGGCTGTCTTACATGTTTTCATACCTGCCATGTCAGTGCTATGTTTATGAGGGAACACCCATCTGTAGGCTCATCTGCAGACTGGCCAGTTTGTGGTGCCTTTTGGTTAAGGTGCTACCCACAAAGCACCTATCTTTGAACTACAGAAGGTAGTGAGGATTGCAGTCTGTAGATGGTGACAGCCATGAGAGTTACTGACTTCATAACCCTCATAGGAAATATTTTGCAATGAACCCTGTTAGAACAGTAAATGTATCAAGTTATCACAGCAACATGTCAATATTGGCCCTGTGTATGTGCCTCCAGCTGCAACCCTGTCAACCTTTGTAGATATGTCATGCAGTAAGGGGTGCATATGTGCTGTACACCATAATTAGTGACATCATATCTGATAACAAGCCAGTGAGATATCAGACTGCTACACATGTTATGTATAGTAGGGGTTATATCTGTTGACATCATCTGGACATTCTGTGGTTGTGTGAACAGTACTGAGGTCTGTGTACATAAGGTGAATATGTTCATTAGCCTGTGTACAGACTGTGGTAGATGTCATAGTCCTTGGTCCCATTCTATCTGATGTTACATGCTGCTCCACTGTATGTTATACCCTATCAGATTAGCTTGTAGGGCCATACACACATATGTCCCATACCACAGACAGGCATCAGAGCACACTGTGTAGTAGCCCAGTATATGTAGGGTTACTGTGTGACTGGCACATATTAGGATGGTGCTGAACAAATAGTCCATATACTGTAATATAACACTAGCGTACCATATGTGGCTGTGGCTGTGTTCACATTGGCTGTGATTATGCACTTTCACACTGATGTATTGTACTCTGTGCTGTGACATGTCTGTAGAGCCTGCTATATATGCAGATACATGTGCATTCCCCAATAGGAAATGTACAGTGGGGCTGGGGCCATATATGTGTGGGCTTCACCTACACAATACATGTGTGCCCTTATGCACTCCAGAGGCCAGTGTATGTAACAGTGGTAAATGGCCCTGTATTATTGAGCTGGGGGGGATGCACCATAAATAACCTAGGCTGTTACAACATGTGGGGGTATCAGGGGTGAGCTTCCTTAATGTATCTGCATGAACATTGCCATATAATTCACCTATGTTTAAATTAATAACATAAATTGGTTTAATGCAGGCCTACTGCCTCCTGTTTATACAGATTGTTCTGTTTGTCAATGTGCTTGTGATGGTGTCAGTTATACCTTGTTATGTAACAGTTACATCCCATTGTGTCAGCTGAGGTCTTTACCACCTAGTGATTATATAGAGAGTGTAGATAGAGGCTGCTGGACCATACACCTGCATTACTTACTGTTGATTGTTTGGTATCCTGTGGCCCAGTCTGTCTTTACTATTGTTCTATCTGAAGGGCTCGGCCTGGACAGCAACATTTGTAAATCTTTCCAGACTACTGTATTAGTATAACTGTTTCACAGTTGCATTACTCTGTTTATATGGATATCAGTGTTTGAACAGCTATATGACATGGCAGATACAACTGTAATAGTACACAAATAAAGGTTTTCCATTTATGCAAACCTGTGTGTGGTGTTATATCCTTTGACCTCTCTGTGGATATATGTTGCAGGCAACATTTGTGATTTGTATGGGTGGCTCATACAGTGTCCAATTGTTAAGGTGTTAACTGTAGGCATAGTGGCTGTTCCATATTGTGTGCATCATCTATATATGTATATTTCTATACATATCTCTGTGTGTGTATGTGTAGTCACATATATATGTATATATATATATATATATATATATATATATATATATATATATATATGTATATCTGTATCTGCATGTATGAGTCTGTATATATGTATCCTAGGGATGTTGATAGCTTCCACATTGTACATTTCCTATGGGAGCCAGACTGTACTGCATGATATGTTACTGATTCGAGCCTGACATCATACAGATGGGATGTAGTACTGTTAACATCTTGTGCCCATGTCATGTCAGGTCCTGGTTATGGGATCTGCAACACTTGGTAGTGTATTGCAATTCGGACCTGTTTGGCTGTGGGGGGTATACCTATTCGTATAAGACGTATATTGTTTGGAGCCTCTCAACCCCATTAACGGTGTATGTGGACATGCATGTTTTAGTTATTATCCCATTGTTATCTAGAGATGTATGTCCTATATACCTATATAGATGTATATATATATATGCTTACATAAATATAACTATGTCCGTATATACCTACATAGATATATACATCTGCTTACATATATACAACTTGCTGTATATTTTTAGACATATAGGTGTAGACTATATATCTATAGATGTAGGCATTTGCATGCATATATTTTCATATATATATATATATATATATATATATATATATATATATATACACATATAGAGATATATTGTATGTGTTTAGATATTAATATATTTACACACACACTTGCATCTACATGTTGGAATACATTCTCTGTACTGTTGAATGACTGCGCTGGATGATATGTTTGTGAATACATCAGTGTTATGTATATCTGACATGGCTTAGTGGTAAATCACTTTGTCTATTGTATGCAGGGTCCTGGGTTTCAAGACTTGCTGTTTATTTTGTTGCTGGACAGAACAAGGACCATTGGATACAGAGTGATTTAGGCACTATTGAGCAGTTGTAAGTGGGTTTGCGTGGGTTTTTGCAAAGGTACGCAAACAGGTTTAAAACCATTTACTGCTGCTTAAAAGTGCTTACTCTTGCTTACCCCCACACTACTTTCTTTAAAAGAAAAGAAAAAGGGGTTGATAAGAAAGTGGTGAAAAAAGGGGAACAAAGAGGGACAGACAGTTGGGAAACTAGCCAGGGATGTGCATGAAGGGTGTAGGGAAGGTCCATAGCTGCTCATTTCTTCTACAGCAACAGCTGTGCATATACACCGAATTTGGAGGTAGATTTGGACACTCAAACCCCTGGGAGGGGGTGAGGACAACAATTATAAGTTGTGATGCCAATTAAACTGGATTACATGTGTCCAGTGGACCCATGTGTGAAATGGACAGCTATGTGTGGGGTGTGATTTTTTTGTGGGACAGATTACACTTTTTTTCTTTTTTCAGGTGAGAGTGGGATGTTGAGGAGGGATATTAGGTCTATTTGGGGAGGTAGGTTGGGTAGGTTAACAGACAAGACAAACAAGATGCATACAGGGGGGTATATGACACATGTGGGGGGTAAACACCTTGATGGGGAGGGGTGCTGGGAAATCGGAAGCCCATGAACCCCCTAGTGGAAACAGTTGGACTGTCACCACTGCACCTTCACAGCCCTGATGGTGGCTGTGCTGGGAGCTGAGTTGCAGAGCCAGACTGACACTCTAGTTGTGGCATGCAACCCTCTAGCTGGTGTAGAAGATCATCAAGCTGCTGGTTGATCTCTCTGCACACCACAACCCCAACCTGGAGACGGGTGACAAATGCTTCTCCACACCCACTACCGGGGGGGTTAGCCCCATCCCCTGAGGTGGTTCCACCCGAAGGTGGTGCAGGACCAACAGATATGGAGGTCCTGAGTTGGGCACCAGATATGCTGTTGCCCGGTGCCACGGCCAGCTGAGGTGGGATAGGTGGGTCCGCTGGGACTGGCCTTCCCAAGCATGCTATAGTGTTTAGATTTCATCATCATATGTGGGTTATTAATAGTCAACACATTCCAGGGTTAGGTATAACATCATGCATAGATATTCCCATTAACCCAGACACCAGATACGGAACAGTTGCATAGCAAACAGAATACATGCATATATGGGACCACAGTGGTAATAAGAACAGTATGCAGGTACATTGATGGCACCATGCCGCCAATGTTGGAATAATTCAATATAGCATATGCATGAGAACAGTTAAAATATTTATCAAACAATTGGACATTATCAGGACATAGGTGTCATTACATACCAGTTGGGGTGGGTATGTTGATTATTGTTGGAGATATGGTGGTGGGGGGGGTGTCAATTAACAACTAGTATATTCCTGTAGTTCACATTACTTTCCTAGTCAGTGCTGTTATCTGTACCTTACAAGTCCTACTACTCTACCCTATAGCCTTAGTTTGGACAGTGATATGGCTGTCATCACCATTACACATGAACTGGTTTTACCTGCAGTATACACATCTTACCTGATATACCTGTGGAGGGAATGTTTGATAACACTAACTAACTGTTTCTACACATACTCCCAGATTCCCGGTTGATGTTGTGCACATAGCTATCCAACTCTTTCTGCACAGACTCTGGCCATATGTTGATCACATGCTGGTGTGCTGGGACATATCTATAATATTGCCCTCTTCCACATTTAGTGACCCGACACACACATATATATGCTTTCCTACACAGTTACATTATGTAGCACAGTGTGGGTGACAATGATCAGTGATACTTTATTATTCAGAGAAACCGCAACACTCATAATTTCCTACAAGACCAACATAAACAGTACCAGTACAGGTTATAATAGTCTTTATCTCTCAGCACAGTGTTTGTATCCAACGTACGTGTGGGAGCAATGTTTGTTAGCACTACCTGACTGTTGCCACACAAACTTTCAGATTACACATTAGTATTACACACATACATCTCACTATGTTACTGTACACACTCTGGTCGCAGCTTGACAACATGGGAGTGTAGATAGGACATACTTAAAATATTACTGTCCTAACAGTTTCGGGGGTTGCTACAGTGACAGATTTGTTCTCATAGATGTTTGACAATCACTCATATTCCCTGTTTGCTGGCTAAACATCTGGGATCATCCCACAGACTTACCAGGGGGACATGCAGCAGATATGGCCCCAGAAACTGGACATTCTGGCATCATCTGTACAGTTGTGGGGTATGATTATGTATGCAGCCTACATCCACTCCCAGGATTCAGAACATGGCTGTGTCTGCTACAACTTAAACACTGTCCATCACAGTTGTGTCTGCTATATAGATATTGCTGTATATCTCCAATCTGTTTTCTGTCTTATTAATCCCCTGTGCTTTTGCATTCTGACCTTCTATTGCAACACTCTTATACATATCTCCTAGACAGTAATATTTTGTAGGACATTGTGGGTGATAGTGATGTGTAATAGCTCATTATTCAGAGCAACTGCATCAGTCACAGTGCCATACAATACCAATGTAAACAGTACCAGTACAGTGTATCATTTTTGTATTTCTGGGCACAGTGTTAGTATCTGGAATACCTGTGGGCGAAATGTTTGTTAGCACTACCTGAATGTTCCCACACACAGTACCAGATTCCACATTACTATTATGCACATACATCTCACTCTGTTACTGTACACACTCTGACCACAGCTTGACAAGGTGGGGTGTAAATGGGACATACGTGGCTTCTTAGTCTCATAAGATTGTGGGGAGTTTCTAGTGTGCCAGCTTTGTTCTCATAGATGTGTGTCAATCAGTTGTATTTCCAGTTTGCCGCCTATACCTCTGGGGTCATCCCACTGACTTCCCAGGGGGACAAGTTGATAGTCAACAGATATGGGCCACTTTACTGGACATTCTGGACATATCTGTACAGTTGTGGGGTATGATTCTGTATGCAGACTACTACCACTGGCAGGATTCGAACCATGGCTGTGTGTGCTAAACAAAACAACAATTCATACAATACCAATATAAACAGTACCAGTACAGTGTATCATTTTTGTATTTCTGGGCACAGTGTTAGTATCTGGAATACCTGTGGGCGAAATGTTTGTTAGCACTACCTGAATGTTCCCACACACAGTACCAGATTCACATTACTATTATGCACATACATCTCACTCTGTTACTGTACACACTCTGTCCACAGCCTGACAAGGTGGAGTGCAAATGGGACATGTGTGGCTTCTTAGTCACATAAGGTTGTGGGGAGTTGCTAGTGTGCCAGCTTTGCTCTCATAGATGTGTGTCAATCAGTTGTATTTCCTGTTTGCTGCCTATATGTCTGGGGTCATCCCACTGATTTCCCAGGGAGACAGGTTAATAGGCAACAGATATGGGCCACTTTACTGGACATTCTGGACATATCTGTACAGTTGTGGGTTATAATTCTGTATGCAGACTACTACCACTGGCAGGATTTGAACCATGACTGTGTGTGCTAAACAAAACAACAGTTCACATCTCAGTTGCATGTGCTCTTTGCGTTTTGTTGTCTGCATTTTCCCTGTTTTTTGTCTATGTGTCTCTCAGTTGTGCTAAATGGCCTCTGGGGATTACACCAGTCATATACAGGCATTTCTACACATTCAATTTATGGTGCACAGTGTGGGTAACAGTGCTTAATACAACAGTACTATTACATGATTGCAAATCTACATTACCATATGCTACCAGAGAATACACATGCAGTCCAGCAGTTAGACCTTTATTGTCAGGCTGTTACGCTTTTCTTGAAAATGGTTTCAAAATACAACTTTATTTTTTTCAAAGGTGAATTCTATCAGCAAATACAAGGTGTAGAAAAGGGGGCAGCTTGTGCCCCAACATATGCTAACCTTGTTTTTGCCAAGTGGGAGGAAAAATACATATTAAGTTCTGAATTTGAGGTAAACTGGGCTGTCTATAATAGATTTTTAGACAATATAGTTATATTTTGTAGGGGGACTAGTGAGTTATTTGATGAATTTATGGGCTATATGAAGAATACCACTAATTTCTTGGATTTCACCTACATGCTCTCTAGGGAGCGTTTGCAATATTTAGATGTTGAAATATATAAAGTGGATGGTAAATTTGAATCCAAGATTTTTAGAAAGCCCACCTTTTGTATTTACTTCCTCCATTATAGAAGTGCACACCCCACACACTGTAAAAGGAACATAGCTAAGGGTCAGTATGTCCGCGGTAGCCGAATGACTACATCAAGAGATGATTTTAATAAGGAATGAGTTGTTAAAAAAAAATTTTTGGAAAGAGGCTACCTGTTGGACTTAGTGAGGGGGATCAAGGAAGAAGTAATGGCTGGCAGGCTTACCAAATTCAAACCAATTCTAGGACAAAAGGAACAGACTCATAATGTCATAGTAAATGATCAAAATGTTAAGTTCAATGAGGCCATTGTACTAGAATATAATGCTTTAAATGGAGCAACAAAGAGAATTATTAATGCTGAATGGGAAAGGTTTGTAACCATCTCAGATTTGGAAAGGCTTCCCAATAACCCCTAGAAAGTGGTTTACAAAAATTCATCTAGTTTGAAAAATATTCTTGAACATGATGGTAAGAACTTGGCAAAGAATAGGAGGAGAATAGGGACTTACAAGTGTGGTCACTGTTCCCAATGTGGAAATATAGCTAACACAGACAAACTTTTTATTGAGGGTAGGAATAGGTGGGTAAGTAGCCCTGGATATTTTAATTGTGAAGCTATGGGGATAGTATACCTTGCTTTGTGTGTTGAGTGCAGATCCTTCTACATTGGTAAAACTGAATGTAGATTTAAGAGAAGGATCTACGAACATAAATATGACATTTTGAACAAAAAGGAAACCAATGCTTTATATAAACAAACAAAGGTATGCTTAAAAGCAGATTTCATCTTTCTTGTTTTGGAACAAATATAAAAAGAAATTAGTGGTGGACTATGGGAGGAGAAAATAGAGTTTAGGGAACTTTGGTGGCAAGTTACCCTGGAAGCGTCAAACCCCCCCTGGTCTAAATGATTTTATAACTATTGTACCGTTACTTAAACTGAGATCTGCTAAGCTATAATTTGTATACATGATACAGTTCCCAACAATGCAACTAGATGGTGGAATAACATTGTCATGAATAAGCTCAACAGTTTTTATTTTTGATTTAAATGAATGTATTTAATGAATATATGAAAGTGTTTATGTAACAACATATTTTTAAACAAATGTTTTAACTTCATTATTTATTCACAAACAATTTAGTGCAATATATGATATTTGGTGGTTTTTAAAAAGTTTTTTTGTATACTGCTTTCTGTGGGTATAGGAACTGATTGGTCCATTTTTAATTATTTATTAAATAATGTGATTGGTTACTTATACAAGTGAGGTTGTATATATATATATATATATATATATATATATATATATATATATATGGTAAACTGGCAGGATTTGAACCATGACTGTGTGTGCTAAACAAAACAACAGCTCACATCTCGGTTGCATGTGCTCTTTGCTTTTTGTTGTCTGCATTTTAGGGTCAAATGATGAAGTCTTTATGAAGAGAGACGAAAACGCTGGTCTTATAATTGCGTTTATGTGTTTATGTAGTATGTACAGTTTGTGGATTGTGCATTACATTTTTTTTCAAGTCACCTCATATTTTCCATTTTCTGAGAGACCTGCATTGTGGATTCTAGTTGCTTTTTAGTGCCTTGCTTCACTTTTTTCATTTACCAGTTCATAAATATATGTTATTTAGTGGGTTATGCAACAGAAATATTAGTCATAACGTGCTTTGCCATGGAAAAGGGAAAGAGCTGCAGTGGGACTCAAACTGGGAATGCCTGCTTATAAGGTGAATGCTCTGCCCACCACACTATTGCTATTCAGTTTTTTCTGCATATTTCTTCCTTGTTATACTCTTCAGCCATTTAAGTTGCATTTACCATAGCTAAGCAATGGGCACACTCACGCACCTACGGTTAGCTTTAATCGGATTTTTAAAAGAAAAAAATGGATTTACTCATTTTATGTCTGTATACTTTTGCTGTTGTACATGAGGGGGACTGTTTATAGGTTCATAGGTTCATAGGTAGGTACTAGGCTATCGGCCCAAGGGCCTACATAAGCCTAGCCAGCAAGGTTCCATAGCTTACGCCACCCAAGAAAGTTATTTTCCTGTGCTACTGTCCAGCAGAGACACAGAAGTGATCCCCAGAGTGTATTTCCTATTTCCCATCCACTCATCAAGATTTTTCTTGAAGAGCGCTAATGAAGAACTTTGCTTGACATAGATGGGTAGCTTGTTCCAGAGTATAGGAAGTCTCTAGGACAGGATTCTATCCCTCCAGCGTGTCCTGTTTATTGTGGTGACAAGGTTTAGGTCCATAGAGCGTGTAGCTTGGAGGGATTGGGGGTTACGCAGACACCTATGAGTTGTGTCGCTCATTTCTTACCCCTTTCTGTTGTTCTTCATTACAGGGGCATGTATATTCTGAGAGCTCTGCTCTCAGACACGATCTCTGCACTCATGCTCCGTGTAAGATTAGGAGTTCAGGCAGCAAGCCTCATTACTATACATGGCACGCTGCCGTCCTGCTCCTAAACGGCCACCTCTGTGCAGGGCTAAGCTATTCCTGCATGGAGGAATAGTAAATCCGGGGGTAAGTCTGAGATCATGCTGCAGTGGGGAAAGTACACATTCCCAGTCTCCAGTTTACCATGATCTCTCACAACCAAATGCTGGCGAAGTTCAAAAGGTCAATTTTTAACTATTTTGCCAATATTTTAAGGGCTCAAACTTTTGATAATTCTAGCTCTTGACAGAAACCTATATAAATATTTATATAATTTATAATGAATGTCCAATGACTGATACAAAAAAATCAACAAAATGTCGACCATTAATTATATCAGCTTCACTACTCAATGACAAGTAGTACATAAAAAAATGAAACAAATTTCCTTTTTTGATGTGCTGCCCATTACCCTACCTCACAGGGACAGGGTTAGGTTTAGGGCCAGCATGCATTACTAAGGTGGTTTGGGGGCCAACCCTAACCCTACCTCTACCCCTAAACCTAATTGCCCATTAACACAAGTCAATTCAGACACTCAGTGTGTGTGTAAGTGCACACACACACACTCACACACACACACACACACACACACACACACACACACACACACACACACACACACACACACACACTAGTGCATGTACAAAATCTGTATCCTTACCTAACCCTTACCTTAATCATAAAACACAAACTCGCCCACAAACTCCCAGCCTCACCACTTACCTTTGTTGACCAACCAGAAGTCACCCAAAACAGCATTCAAACAAGTGGCTCTTTACTCAGTTCATACAGCAGCTCCCTTGCATTGCACAAATGAGTGTCAGCTAAGTGAACTGAAACAACAAATATACATATAAATACACACACACACACACACACACACACACACACACACACACACACACACACACACATATAGATATACATATACATAAGGATATAGATATAGATATGTGTGTGTATTAATTGATATATGAGTAGGTATTACACATCGATACATATAAGCATCATTACACATTATATTGCTGCTGACTTGTCAACACACATTTTCTGATAGAAAATCTTGCAAAACTACAGTAGTCACAAAAGGAAAACAAGTCTTCTTTTGTGATCAGTGAAGCAAAAGAAAACAAAATTAACAGACACCTAATTTGAAATGTTCTTTAGTAATGTAATATATAAGGTTGGGATAAGTGGCAGGTGTATCATTAAGATTAGGGTTATCTCATATGAGCATGGTGTGCAGGTGGGCTCATGTGTGCTAACCGGACCTCTAACTCTACCTCTTCCCCTAACCCCAGCCCTACATATTACATTACTAAAAGCCCTTTAATTTAAGGATTTCTACACGACAATATGCAGGCATAATGCAAAATATATCCCTTCACTAGCTTCTATAACCTAGCCTACAAACACTTGCACACACTCTCACCTCCATTGCTGGTATATCTGAAAAGTTTTGTCATTACCGTCCACTCCCACTAACCTAAACTACATGCACATTTCCTCAGTAAAACTGTCAGTCAGTGTTGCTCTTTTGCTTTAGTCCTCCACTTAACAAGAATTGGCTTCAATAACTTTTGACACCAGATACATCTTTTCACAACTTGTACATTTCACAGTGTGTATAGTAACCAAATATGTTTGTTTATAAATTATACAAAGAGTGAGACAGAGAAAAATAGATACACACATTACATATACATGTGTAATTACAGTGCTGCTTTTCCAAGTTATACTATATATGCATCGTCTGACATGATAAAAACCTGCTTGAATGTTTATGCTACATATGTGTGTATGTGCGTGTGTTTGTGTGTGTGTGTGTGTGTGTGTGTGTGTGTGTGTGTGTGTGTGTGTGTGTGTGTGTGTGTGTGTGTGTGTGTGTGTGTGTGTGTGTGTGTGTGTGTGTGTGTGTGTGTGTGTGTGTGTGTGTGTGCGCACGCATGTGTGTGTGTATGGATGTGTGTGCACTTGTGTTTGCATGTGCATTGGTAGACTGCCTGCAATATTAGAAATTGTCTTTCTGGAGTAGCACAGTAGATATTCTTGGATTAAAAATAGTAACATGACTACTTTGTGCAAAACTGTGTTGCCAAAGTTGAATAATGCAGTTCTATGATAAGTATGCAGTAACAGCAACTTAATGCAGATTTGGTGAGCTCAGTGATGCATAAGTAGGTTCATTGCTAGCCAGCTTTGGATACTTTGCACTATGGTGTGGCATGCACATTAGGTTATGTCACCCAGTCCTAGTGGCATGCAAGTAATGTGCCAGAAATGATGCATGTTCATATGTGCAATATCATGTTACTTCCATTCAATATGGGCACAGCCAAAAGGCCAGATAAGGGCTACGCAACAGTGATCCTATCACTTTTACATTATACATAGGAAGGACAATAATGGATAGGATAGTAAAAAAGGGTGAAGAGAAATAAGAGGAGCAGAGTAAGATCAGGAGCAGGGAGGAGTGGTGTGGGGTGAGGGGAATAACTTTTTTTTGGGGGGGGAGCACAAATTTCTTTTTTTTTTTTACCAAGGTAGAGTGAGAAGCTGACATGGGAATGGTGTGGGTAAGAAAGAGAAAATATAAAAGGGAGTAGGGGAAGAAAACCAGACATAAATTGCAAACAAGTCAGACAGAGGAGGTGCAGACACACATATGAGGCAATAAGGAAGATACAAACAGAGAGACTACACATAAGAATAGCGAGAATTAGACAAGAAACATGGTAGGAGAATGACACACAAGGAGAATAGTGCGGGGTGTGGACAATCTCCGAAGCTGCAAAGCAGTGAATCAAACTAGAAGTCATTTGCCTTCCTTACCAACGATGTGGCTGAATATTGCCACTAGTGGCCTAGAGGTCAATACCATGCAACTATGTGATTTCAAAAGTGACTTGATGATGTAGTCCAGGAAGTTAACCTGAATCTCCACTGATTGTTTTATCACAGCCATCACCAGACTAAACACACATCACTGGATCACATAACAGAACCCCCCTGTACCAGTCTCTGATTGGTAACATACACCCCCACTGCAGAAGCAGCACCAGAAGACATCAGTGACCCCACTAGGTCTCCCCTATCAGGTTGACCTTCACCACCATTCAGAGAAGTTATGTTGGAGACCACCAATGACTCAGGAGATTATGATAACGCAAGTACAGGTAGATGCTGTTGTACCACATCCAGCTAAATGTGTGCCATTGAAGAAAGCATGAAGATAATTGGAGAGAATCAAAACAACACACCAAAGGACAAAAAGTAAAAACTAAAAAGATAAGAGAGACAAAACAAATAAACAAAACAACAAAAAAGTAAAGATCATTATATTCTGCTACACCATTTTGCATTAAAGGTCATGTGGGGGAGAAATGCAATAAGCTCATGAATGCCAACACTGCTGTGATATACAGGACTGGACAACTCCTAGTACACAACTATGGGAACTACAGGGTGGTATGTAATTGAAGCTACCCTGTCACTGGAGTGGAGGGAAGCACCATAGTCTATGGATGTCAATCAGAGTAAGTACAATAGGTAGAAAAGCTGGGCAGGAATAACTAATCAGTACTAATTAATCTCACAGTTATGAGAAGGATATAGTCAGGAGCATACCATACATGGTCAGTCCTGGAACACATTGCACATGGCAGCAACAAATCAGGCAAGACCACACTTCTGAATGTCTACAGGAATACCAAGATGATGGATGATTACTGTGGTGATACTGCTCTGACAAATGCAATGCCAAGTACATTGTTATACAACAGCCTGACACTCACATGCCATGTTATGCCAGGCATAAATGACATAGACAAAAATTGTAGAATGGCAGTCAAACAGTATGAATATTACACTGGCAAGGTCAGTATGGAGTACCTACATGGTGTCACATAGGCCTGAGGCATGGGATTATACCTATTAGTAATGCACCACTGCAGAGACCAATGCATGTCACATTCCACCTAAGGCAGTCCATTCTGAATATGAAAAGCACTGTCATGAGCATGAGACAGCAACAAGGTAGTACCATTACATATGCATGTTTAATGACACGCAAAGCAAACCTATGAGCACTGGTGAAATTAAAGCACTATTTAAGCAAAGCTATGTATAATTGCTGGTACAGTTAAAGCAACATTTGAAGCACAGATTAAGTTGATTAGCAATATTTCAAACAGATATATCTTAGTAAGAGAAGCATTTAGGACACTAACTTTATATATACCCTGGATGCCTGGACAGGTGTGCTAGCTTTCTCCGAGATTCCCTTCAAAACATTGAATATCCGCAATATTGAATCTGAATTCATCTAAATGACTTTGCCACATTTTCAGTATATCGAACACCCAGAACCAAGAAAACTAACCCCAGGACAAGAACCACTTGATTACCAAAACAAAGCAACAAACAGCAAAACAAAAAAATCCACCATGTGGTGGGCTTTGCCCCCCCCCAAAACCCATGATGGGGGGCTCCATCTCCACCCCTGTCCCCCTAAATAAATATACCAACTCAGAGATTGCCTTACAGTGGAGAAAGGGTAAGGTTCACCATGGTGGCCTAGCGGTTCTTTTCCTGGGGTTAATGTTTGCTGTTCCAGGAGTTTAATATAATGAAGATTCGGTGAGTTCATCTCAGTGAATTCATATGGATTCTGTATTTTGAAGGGGACCCCGTTCTCAGATATATCAGTCTAGTTCATCTTTTTTCACCTGTTATGAAAAACAGATGACAGAAAAAAAATGTCATACCCTTGATCATCAATAACTGCAAAGATATGCACAATATGGCCTACTAATGTATAATCTACAAAGTGGATAAGGTTTCTACATTTGTTGTAAGGCTACATGGACCAGGAGAAGGTGGAGGGAGGAGCAGAGTACATATATGTTCCTAATCTGTAGAATGGTTTGTTCAAGAGCAACCTGCAGACAGTCAGAAACACAGTACATGGAAGTGGAAACTGGGTATGTGACCACCAAGGGTACAGGTGCTGACAGCATTAGCCCACCTGTTAGATCAGGGATTTCCTGAGTACCCACATAGTGTAGCAACATGGACAAAGAGGTACACAGGGTGGCAACATGGACAGAGAGGTATGTGTCAAATTGCACCCCCCCCCCCAGGTATGCACTTCACATACATGTAGACAAACTTGGGATGGGGAAAGCAAAAGAAAACCCGGTAATAGGTGTAGGCTAACAATGTGTTCTGAGGGATGCATTGTGATGAGGTCTGGGAAGATAGATACAGATTATAGATATATCACATGACATGTTTCACCACTTTCTGTCCCAGTTATGTCCTAACTGGACTGCCATGGGAATGTTGAATGACAAGGTGGTACAGAGCACACATGCAGCTCATGATAAGCATGTTTGTTGCAGGAGTGGTGGAGTTGTACAGATGATGATATACATATCTGGATCACCAGTGTTGACCATAGGTGAATATCCTGACATACAGAAATTTTGATGGAACTAAGACAGCCTCATCATCAGCATCTGGAAAATTTCTCACTGGTAAGCACAGAGGTGTTATTACAGACTATGTGTGCACCTGGGTGGTACATTCTTTGATGCACAAGGCTGGCAGAAACTTAAAGAAACAGTTTTACAAGACATCAATACAGATGTAAATGCTGTAATTGACCATAAAAGATCAATATGACAGGTCCACTGCAGGTTCACAAACATGATCATGCATACCTGCAGAAAGGTTTAAGCAATTGCACAGGAGAGGATGGGCACAGGTGGGGGTACAGCATCACTGACAACACTCAGCGACATAAAAAAGCCCTCAGTGTTCCTGTCAGGGGACAGTAATAAGATGCTGATATGTAGTGCAGCCCTGGATATGGGGGTTAATCTGGGCACAACATTGCATGTATCTATCAGGGCTGTTGTTACCTTAAGAGAATAGCAAAGTCTTGTGATACATCAGCAACATGAACATTCTGATGGGAAACATCACTATATATTCTGTACAGGCACATCTATGATCCAGGCATGGTGGCAGACTCCTCAAGGAGTGTTTGTGTTTATTATTTGTACACTCTTATTCCTACAATCATGGTGCACCACTAGGTTGAGGGATTGACACATATCATTAATTGTCACACAGGTAATTGTTTTCATTTACAAATGCAGTGGTAATGGGTGTCTGTTATAATGCACCGGGGCATATCTGACATTGGTGAGGCATCAGAGCCAGAAGAAGAAGAAAAAGAGGAAGGCAGCTTCATCCTAGTACACTCAAGTAGCACAGTGCCATTCTCAGCAATGGTTATTGTGAAGCTAAACATCCCACCTGCATCCACTGACACAGTCATGTGCATGCTTAAGGAGTCCCTGCCTGTTCATTGGATATGGAAGAAGATGACAGACTGGGCAGTTCAACTGAAGGTGCATCATCAGCAGCAGCCTATTTACATGAGGTGAGCAGTGGTGCCAGCTCAAAGCATGATTACAGCAGCAGAAAATGGCATGCTAGTGGATATCTTTGTCATGCATTCATAGGTTCATAGGTGAGTACTAGATTAGCAGTAATAAGAGGATTTTTTAAGCTTGGCCATGTTTTCCCCATTTGTAAATGACAAGATAAATTAACCAGGGACATCTACTTTGATTTAATTGGCACAGCATGTACAAGCTGCCTTTGTCAAGCATGGGCATAGGTGCCAGTGCAGGTATACATTTCTGATTCACCATCAGTTGGTCTAGGTTGGGTTTGAATATGGTCAGGGATGAACTCTACTTCAAATGAATTGGATACCTGTCCCTCCATCAAGTTCTATTTATGTCACAATGGAGGCTTAGTTTCTTTGACCAAGTACTTTTAATGCTGTCAGACATGCATATGATGCCTTGTGAGCCAGGCACAGATCACATCTCAATAGTCTGTAGGAGATGGAGTATAAAGATTGGGTTTTGAGGTTGTCTGCATATTCCATGTGGTTAACAATGTGCATGCTTTTTGTGAGGAACTTCTATGGACATGCCAGTTATCGGGTACATACAAAAGAGAACATTGCACTCAATCCTTGTCTATTAAAGGCTGAGTGCAGTGAGACAACAACATCTTTATACCTGGATGTCATACCTTTGCTTATAGGTTGCAAACTATAGATGATTTTGCTACAACAGTAGATACATGATGGTCAAAGGCCAAGTCACTGTCCACATATGTTTCCAAGTCTATAACCACTGGGCCTATGCTTAGGGATTGTATTTATTTAATTCCCTGGGGTGGCCATCTTTCCAAAGGATACTATTATACAATTTTTGACATACAGTTTTAGACCATGGTTCTGGAAACAATTATTAGTTTACAAAAATCACTCTCATAGGATATTAGTGTACTTGGGGATTTTAGGATTACACTAAGCTTGCAGTTGTCCACAAAATGATTCAACTAGAGGCTTTTGACATTAGCTTTGACTTCCAAAAATTAAATGCAAAAAAAATGCAACCCCAGCACTGATCCTTGAAGGAGTTTGCTAGTGACTGACTTTTTTTGTGCTGGTAAAATCACATATCCTGACTTCCTGTGTTCTATCTGTGAGCAACTGGCTATCCAATGGATGATAGAGGGTTTTAATCCTAGATTTGTGAGTTTGCTGATGATGCTTGAATGGAATATACTGTCAAATACTTTGGCCAGGTCAAGATCGGCAGTCTGTACCCTTTTGCCATAATCCATAGCTTTGGTAACTTTCCTGAAAAAGTCCACCAGATTGAGTAGTCACAATCTGCCCTTGAAGAAAGTAATCTGTGTTGGATCCAGTGTCTGAAGGTTTCCTATGTCTTTATTTATAATATTCATGATCATTTTTTCCATGGTTTTACATATAAAACTAGTCAGACTCATGGGTCTCTAGTTACTTGGGTCAGTAGATGGCCTGCCTTTGTACAGAGGGATAACTGCTGCAGTCCTCCATTTGCTAGGCATGAAGCCAGACAGGAGACCAAGATTCAATAGTGAAGAGCATCATGCTTTTCAGGATGCATCCCAGATATTATCTGAGCCCATAGATGAAGTATTTTTTTGCCTTGGAGAGCACATTGAGGACCTGTTTGTTAGTAATAGAAAGACAGTTATGTACAAGGGTATCTCTTGAGGTTTTACTGGGGAAAGTGGGGTGAAATTGGAGCAACATTTATTAGCTAGTGGGTTGCTATTTCCTCCAACTCCACATTTACAATTAGTTTAGCAAACTGATGTTTATTATCTTTGAGGCTGCAGACAAAGAAGGCCTTGTAATCGTGTTTAGCCTGTGTGACTATATCTCAAATTTGGCTTTGGTATACTTGATAAAATTAAAGAGACAGTTATTTAATTTGATTAGAGGTTTCTTGCTTTGCTTGGCATTGCATTTCCTTGTTTTGGACATGGTTTTCTGTTATACATCTTGTTGATGAATGGATTCCAGCTGGTCAAAGCATAGCTACAGCATTAGAAAGTGGCATGCCAGTGGGTCATCATCATCTTCATCAACCCCCTTTTTCCCATTTTCTAACTGGAGTTGGGGTGTAGTGTAAAATGTGTCATCTTTCTTGATTCAGTTCTACTTTCCTATCTTCTTCAACATTCATGCTTGACTGTTGCATGTATTCTCTCACACAATCAATCCACCTGTTTGCTGGGGACCCTTCTTTCCTGTTGCTTTCTGCCTGTCTGTCCAAAATCATATTCAGCAGATTGTCTTCTGCCTTTTTGCACATATGCCCAAACCACTGTCATCTGTTCTCTTTGACCTTGTCTGCAATTTGGAACTACTTTGGCTTCAGATCTGATGTTCTCATTTCTTCATCTGTCCAACAATGTACATCCTACCACACATCTCAGCCACTTCATTTCCATCACCTCTAGCTCCTTCAACTGCTCTGCCATTACTGCCAGGTTTCTGTAGCATACAGTACTAATGGTTGCATCACTGTTTTGTGCACCTTACTTTTCAGCTTCTTTGGCATTCTTCTGTCATATGTTGCCCCTGACACTCTGTGTCAGTTGGCTGCAGACCCACTGATTCTAGCTTTGACCTCTTCCTTTAGACTTCCATTAACCTCAAATACCCCTCCTAGATACTTGAAGCTGTTAAACTGTTCCACTACTTTCCTTTCTGTCTCAGTTCTCAGCTTCTTCTGAGTTCCCCCAATTGCTGCCATTACAACTGGTTTATCTGTGAGCAGTTTTAACCCATGTGGCTTCAGTTTTGCATTCCATTCCTCTATCTTTTGTTGAGGTTTTTGCTCAAAGTCTGCTTGTAATGCTACATCATTTGTATACAGCAACTTTGTTGAACTGTTCCTTCTGACCTGTATGCTAATGTAGTCCATCATCAGTATGTACAGCAGTGGGCTTAGACGTGAACCTGATGCACACCCACTCTCATTGGGAACACTGTTCACGCTAAGTCATTGCATCTTTATGCATAGCCTGCACTAATTTTAGCAATGTTTCTGTTACTTTGAACCATCACAAGACTGTCCAAATAAGCTTTCTTTGGATGTTGTAATATGCTGTCTCTGAGTCTAGGAATGCTGAATTGGACTCTTTCCTCATCTCTAGCTTCTTCTCAACCATCTGCTTCACTGCAAACATTGGGTCAGTTGAGCTGCATCCTGATCTGAAACTGAACTGCTCATCTCCCATCTTACTTTCTACTACTCTTTGTATTTGTCTATCAATCACCCTCTCCAGGACTTTCATGCAGTGTGAAAGAAGTTTGATACCTCTATACTGCACACAATTGTGGATGTCCCCTGTGTTCCTGTACACTGGCACTAGTATACTTATTACCCGGTCATCTGTGATATGCCTTTCTCTCCATACTGATATGAGTACACTCTGGAGCCATTTCACTCAACATCTTTCTCATATCTGCTATGACCTCATCTGAGCCTGATGTTTTCCCAAATTTATTTTCCTCAGAGCTGTTCATAGTTCTTCTATGGTAGGTTCCACCTCATCTTTCATCGCAGGCTGTGTCCGGGGCAGTACAGCCTCTGAGGGGTTTTCTGCATTCAGAAGCTGCTCAAAGTGAGACTTCTATCTGCCTTTGATGCCCTGTGAGCTGGTGAGCAGGTTATTACTGGCATCCCTATTGAGGAGTGCCTGACTGTCTTCTTTATTTTTCCTGTCTTTGCCTTGCAACCAGATAGAGTTTCTTTTTCTTATTTACTGAGTCGCTTTCTAGATGTTGGTAGAGTGCCTCTATGATGCCTTGTTCTTTGCTATTACAACTTCTCTCTTAGCATCTTTGTTAACCAATCAGTATTCCTTCCTAGCCTGGTCCATTTTTTTCTATCTCCCACTTTTTCCTGCATTCCTTCTTTCTTTTGGTGACTTTCTGGATTTTGTATTCGACCGCCAAGTTTTCCTACAGTATGTACCTTGCTTCTATACCTGGCTCAGTTGCATACCTGTTTTATGGTCCTCACACATACTGTTTTAAGGTGCTGCCATTCTTCTTCAACTCCACATATTTCATCTTCTTGCTGAGCCTGTGCTTTCTCTCCAGCTAACTTTAAAATCTTCAGCCTAGTCCCCATTTACCTTAGACCCTTCTCTGACCACTGCTTGTAGCTGATTGTGCATCCAGTGGTTTGTGCTGCAGGCCAGTTGTTTCACTGGGGATAACTTTGCAGTTACTGATTCGACCCCAGTACTCTTTTCTTATTAGGAGGAAGTCTACCTGAGTTGCATGTTGGCCACTCTTGTATGTGATGTTTTGACTGACTTTCTGAACCATGTGTTGGCCACCATCAAGGCATTTGCCAGACAGAAGTCTAGAATGGCCGCTCATTCTTTATTCCTATTGACCCACCAATGTGGACCTAGGCAGTCTTCATATCCTGTCTGTTCCAATATGTGCATACAGTTCACCCATTATTAGCACCAAGTCACGTTGCCCTGCTTTATCTAGTAGGTCATGCTGACTGAATTCACTGTTTTCCTTACTATCACAACCCTGTGGTGGGGCATATGCTGAGATTATGAATAGTGCCCTACCCTTACATTGGAGTATGATTGCCATGAGTCTATCATTACTTCTGATGACATCCCTCACTGTTTTCTGAGGCCTCTCATTCAACAGTTACCACCCCATTTCTAGTTTGTCCTCCTCCTGAGAAGTAGACTCCTCAAGTCAAGTGACTTTTCTGTATTACCATTCCATCTCATCTCCAGGATACAGAAGATGGCCAGCCTCCTCCTAATCATTGCCTATTTTCAAGCTGCATCCAATCAGTGAACCTATACTGAGTGTAGCAATTCCTAGTTAATGTTTGTGAGATTCATTGGTTTTATGTCAGGCTTTCACTCAACAGAGCTATCTCAAGTAACCCTAGTTGGGCAACTGGACACTAGCCAGCCAGTAGCTTACTGACCCAGGACTGCTGGGCTTTGTGATGGGCACACACTGGCCAATAGGACATATACAGCTTGGTGTGGATCAGATGCATGCCCATAGAGTACATTTTTACACCATAGAGTGGCTAGCCGTGACATGGCTTGCAAACTGTGATCTGTGTTCTCTTATCTTGAAAATACTATGCACCACAGTTAATGCCTAAAGTGGTTGGTATATACAACTCTTCCAGTTTATAACCACCATCTACAGTCTGTGCTTCTGCCCACAACACCATTATTAGGTGAGCTTGAGGTGGAAGTACTTGGCATGTTTTTGGGAGGTAGGTGGAACCCCACAGAGACAGGGAGAACATGCAAACCCCACACAGACAAATGGTAGAAGGTCAAAATTGAACCTTGTACCTTGTGTATAGAAGGCAAAGATCTTAACTATTATGCCAACTGGTTTCACTGCTGCACAGGAAGAGACAAAAGGTGGAAGTGTCTCACTGACATGCTGGTGGATATCACTGCCATATGTTCATGAATTTATAGGTGATTACAAGGCTAACATAATTGTTCTTTGAGTTAGTCATGTGCTTATTTTAAATGAGTACAGTTGCCACAATGTAGCTGTTTACATGATGGTGTAGGGTCTCTGTGAAGTATTCCATATAAGCAGCAGCGTTCATGCAGTTTGTGAGTGGAGGCTCTAAATTTTGCCAGGTTATCACTCAGTAATAGGTGGTTTGCATTGGAATAATTCCTAAATGTTCGCAGGTTAGATGGGGGTCACAAGTTTTAGCTTAATTTCAGATGTACAACTTTGACAAGCAAGGGTATTATACATGGGTGACTTCAAATTTATCCAATATTAATGCGTATCAAGTCAAGGATATTCAAGCTCCTAGTTGGTGTATAAGCTTGCTTATCCATAGCATTTCTGTTGACAAAGTCCAGGAATCTCTGGGCATTGGTATTGGAAGTTATGTATGATTCCCAATTTATAGTAGTTTAATTGAAGTAACCGAGAAGTACAATGTTGAGTTCAGTGCGGAGCAACTCCACTTCATTTAGGTATGCTATATGGGTGTCCTGGATCATAGACAGGAACCTATAGCTTGCAATGGTAAGGTATAGTACGGTATGGTATGGTATGGTATGGTACAGTATGGTATGGTATGGTATGGTATGGGACTTTTCTTATGGTGAGTTGGACAAGGTTAAGCTCAAGTTTGTCATACTGCTTGATCAGTGTTGAGAAGTGTTGTTTTTTGATGAATATTGAGACACTGACACCTTTTGTCCATTCCTGTGCAGCAGCTAGTTTAAGTGTATAGAAGGAATTATAGCCCTGCACTGCTGGGTGCTCTCAATGGCTTTAAACCAGGTCTTTGTAACTATAAAGATGTTCAAGTTCTGCAGAGAGAAGAGGGCTTACAGGGAGTGGAGATTTTTATTTAGTGTCCAGGCAGTGAGCAGTGTGATACCATTAGATTATCCTGGATTGATATTGTTATGCTGGAAGTTTTGTCAGGCTGGCATTGCCTATAAAATGCACTATGGGGAGTGTACAAAGATTTACCCAGTATTCAAATGCCTAAAGGTGACAGCTGCAGACTATCCAAGTAAAGGAATTCCACTAAACTATAAAAAAACCCTGCTCAACAACCACCACTAAAACAACTCTCTGGCCTTCACCTCTATTCAAGTAACCTCAAAACTATTCAGAACAAAGTGAATCCTAACTAACGCAGGATATCAATGATAATGAAATCTTACCACCTGGATACAGCATTCTTAGGCTAGACGGGACTTATAAAAAAGTAAGACAGCTATTATCTACAAAACTAATTTGTCTCTCTATGCAGCCACTAACCCACCCCCCCATTCCGTAATACCAAACTACTTATATCCTATCTCAAAATCAGCACCTAGAAGAACCTATGCATAACAGGTATCTACAAACCCACTGGTAGTAACATAAACACTGATGAAGAATTTTGTCCCAGACGTCAGCTAGTATCTCTCAAGAAACCATAATATTAGGAGATATGAATATTGATTGGAAACTGCAGGTAATGAAAAAATCTACAAATGCAATAAACTTATATGGGTTTACCCAACTCATCTCTATTCCTACCAGATACAACAGACCACTCATAGAAATTTCATGTTAGGTTGGATCCTTACAAATAAACCATGTCACTCTCCTACTATGGACACAATAGAAGAGTCTTTGTGGGCTCTGTTTAAGCAGCTTTATTTTATGCAAACACATCACAATAGAAGTTTACTCACTTTAACTTAAGTAACTATATACAAACTGTTGTAATCATACATGCTTACTCCTTGGCTGCATTCTCAAAATGGCACTAGGAATGGCACACGCTTGATATTTATATGTGCACTCTCAGTCTTTGATGCTCATCTTTAAACATACAGCACATAACACGTGCTCTTTGATCTACAGCTTCATCTTGAAAAAACAAAACATGCAATGTTATTGATATTTGGACATGCAGATATCACATACAATTTTCAGTCATGCATTAATACAAGATATAATACATATATATATATATACACAATTAAGTCCATGTTGCTACATATTTCACACTGGGCTTAGATACTCGTCCATAATTTGTGATATAAAATTGAGAACTGGGCTTAACTACAGGAGTTGTCTCTGAAAAATGTTCGATCTGTGGTTTACATGGAACATCTTCAGGGAAGGAATCAGCGGTAGGAACACCCTCTGGGATGGAAACAATAGTCTCTCTCTGAGATTTATAGTCTAAGTCACTATAACAATGTTATGATGAAGATTCAGGTATAGGTAACAGATGTTTATGGTTTCGCCTATACTGCGTACCTTCCGAGTCTATAAAGTAGGATCTCAGTTCAGGAAATTTGCCAGTAACTTGCCCTATGCAGTCAAAACCTTTTTCTGTTTGAAGTCTGACCATTTCTCCTTCCCTTAATGGAGAAAGCAGTTTGCTCGACTTGTTGTAAGATGACTTCTGAATAGAACACTTCTTAAGTAATTGAGCTTTGATGGTCTTATTCTTGGCTTTAGGCTTTAGTAGATTGATAGGAATAGGTAGTGTAGTTCTTGCTTGCCTGGAAAGAAGTTGTTGAGCTGGAGATCCAAGAACATCATCACGAGATATGTTCCTAAGGCTAAGCAGATTTAAGAACATGTCTGAATTGTCACGTCTTGACCTTTCAAGTAGCTGTTTTGCACTCTGCACAGCTTGCTCAGCCAGGCCATTCAACCGAGGATATTCAGAACTGCTAGTAATGTGTAGAAAGTCCCATTCTTTTGTAAATTTCTGAAACTAACTAATAAATTGAGTACCAGTGTCAGAAATAATTTTGTGCAGACTACCATGAACTGAGAAATGACTTTTCAGCTTAGTAATAACAGTAGTAGATGTTAGATTAGGTAGTAGATCAATCTCAAACCAATTTGAGTAAGAGTCTACCAATACCAAGTCATTTTGATTGTTCCACTCAAAGATATCAGTGGCTACTGTGGACCAAGGTAGTTCAGGAACTGCATGTAGCTGAAGTGGTTCGCTTTGCAGGTGTAGTCTAGTACTATTGTATACTGAACAAGAAGAAAGTACTTTATCAATGTCTTTCGGTAATGAAGGCCAAAATACTAATTCTCTCACTTGCCTCTTGGTGGATGCGGAACCTGGATGACCACGATGCAAAATCTGGATGTACTCATGTTGTAAGGAAGCAGGAACAACAATTTTAGGACCTTTGCAAGTCATGCCATCTTCCATCAACATTTCATCTCTGTATGAAAAATAGGTTTGCAGTTCATGTGGTAAACTAGATTGCATTGGCGGACATCCAACATTAAGGGAATGATTGAGCTTTTGCAAAATTGGATCAGTCTTAGTATGATTTCTCAACTCATCAAGCCTAGTGGTAGAAAAAATTATGCACTGCCATCACATCAAAGTCAAAATTCTCTGTGCCAAGCTGTTCTCTTGTATTCCTGGATGATCTGGATAAGGTATCAGCCAGATAGAGTAGTTTACCTTTCATATAGACCATTTTGAAGTTGTACTTTTGTAATTTGAACATCATTCTTTGTAACCTTGCTGGAGCTGAATGCATAGGCTTCTTTAGAATAATAACTAGAGGTTGACTGTCAGTCTCAGTCTGAATAGCTCAACCATAAATATAATCATGAAACTTAGAACATGCAAATACTATTGCTAAAAATTCTTTCTCAATTTGAGCATACTGCATCTCAGATGCATAGGCTACTGGTCTGCCCTCTTGAAGTATAACAGCACCTAGATCAAATTTTGAAGCAGCACAGGAAAGAGTGTCTAGTTTGATCACATCATAGTATCTTAATGTAGATGAGGTGGCAATTTTCTGCTTGAGGTCATAGGTTCATAGGTTCATAGGTTGGTACTAGGCTATTGGCCCTAGGGCCTATACAAGCCTAGCCATAACAATTCCCTGGATATTTCTTCCCACAATATTTACTTCTCTGGACCCCTGTCTAGCAGGGTGACTGACATGATCCCCGGGGTGAATTTCCTATCTCCCATCCAATCATCAAGGTTCCTTTTGAAGAGGGCCAATGAGGCGCTCTGCTTGACATGTATGGGCAGTCTATTCCAGAGTATGGGTAGTCTCTAGGTCAGGAACCAATCCCTCCAGCATGTTTTGTTCATTGTGATGACAAGGTTTAGATCCCTGGAGCGTGTGGCTCTGAGGGATTGGGATTTCTTTAAGTGGAGCATGTCCAACAGCTCAGGGGTTGACATGGCCTTGTATGTTAAGCAGAGATCACCTCTGAGTAGACAATATGCCACAGAGTATAGCTGGAGTTTTTTAGATGGTCAGCATATGGCATCTGCTTTAGGCCTGTGATTCAGGTCATCAAACACTTTCTGGTGCTGTTCTAACCATGACCATGCAACATTTTTGCACATTAGCTTTCTTAAAGGTGCTGTCAACTCACTGAAGTCTGGCATAAACTTGCCTAAATAGTTAACCATGCCTAAAAATCCTGTAGAGCTTGAACAGTGTGTGTTGCTGACATCTCAAGAATTGCTGATTGCTTGGTCGGGACTGGTCTCAAACCAGTATTGGTAAACAAATAACCTACATATGTAACTTCTGGAAGTCTGAATTTGCACTTCAGAGTACTGAGCTTCAAATTTACTTCACATGGTCTGTCTAGAACTTTCTTTAGGTTTCTGTCATGCTATGCTTTACCATTGCATCCAATCAATAAATCATCTACTATTATGGCACAAGGATAACCTGAAAAAAATTGCTCCATTGCATGCTGAAAGACTTCACTTGCAGAATTTTTTCCAAATGGCATCCTTAGAAATCTGCATCTGCCAAATGGACTACCAAAAGTGATAAGAAATGAGGATTTGCAATCAAGCATCACTTGCCAAAATGAACTCTTTGCATCCAAAACAGAAAAAAACAGTGGCATTTGGTATTAGAGCTGAGACCTCTTTGACTGTGCACATTGGATGATATGTTCTTTTCAATGCTTTGTTCAAATCTGTTGGGACAATGCATATTTTGATTTTGTCTGAGCCTTTTTTGTGAGCTGCTACCAAAGACACCCATTCAGTTGGTTCTGTAACTGGAGAAATTACACCTTGCTGCACCATTTTATCCAATTGAGCCTAAACTTTGTCTTGCATAGCTATCATAACTCTTCTTGCTGGTCTGACTACTGGATTGACCTCTGGGTCTAACTTCATGGAATACACTACTGGAAGATTGCCCAACCTATCATTGAAAACATCAGCATATTCTGAGAAAATGGCTTCAGAAAAATTAGAACTAGGAGATGCACTTATGTGATGAACTTCTTTGGTAAAAGAAAGCAGATTCATTCTCAAACTGTCTTTGAGACCCAATAAAGACTGTATTGGTCTTCTGACTACACAGAATAATACATTGTAACAGCTCTTGGCTAAATAACACAAAAGCATCACTGAGCCTTCGGTTTGAATCTCTTCACCTCCATCCCACTCGTCACATTGAGTTGCTCATGAGTTCTCACTTTAGCAAATGTGTCTGCTGATATAACATTCTATTTTGAACCAGTGTTTACTTTAAGCTCTGTGGATTTACCATTGATTCAGACTGTACAGAACACTTTGCTTTTTGTCAGTAAATCACTGCATTACCTCTTTCACCAATTACTGATACACCATCCACATAGAAAGCTGACTGCTGCATCTTTACTTGATCAACCTGCTTTTTTGTATGACCTTTCTTTACTACTGCATGAGGTTTACCTGATTTGCAAACCTTTTGGAAATGGTTCCATTTCTTACACTTGTGACATTGCTTTCCAAATGCTAGGCATTTTTCTCTTTTAGGCTCATGATTTGCACCACAATTGTGACAGTTAACAATAAAGCTGTACTTGGGTTTTGCTGATTCATGTTTGTACTGTACTGAGCATGCTTTAACTGAACTGGTCTTAGAACTTGCTGGACACAGGACTCTATTGTGGTGGATTTTTGCTGTTGTGGAATACCAGCGTTTTTTTATTTGTTTGCTTCACTTTTCCACTGGTAAACCTTCAACAAGTGTAAGATAGTTTTTTCCTTGAATATTTCATTTTCAGTCAGACCTGAGCACTGCAGAACTCCATGTTTAGTCTAACTATGGGATTGATATAGAATGCCAATGACTGCAGGAAATGGGGAGTCTTTGTCATGGAAAAGCACTGCCAGCAACACCTGCTGGCTAGGATGATGTGGATCTTGTTACATTATAGCGAGAAGTTTATTACAGTTAAAAAGTACAAAAAAGTTTATTTTTTAGTAAAACAAAAGCACTGCGGCACTTTGTGTATGGTCTAAACTGAAACCTGAGCACTGTAGTGCTCTGTATGGAGTATAAACTGTAGTAACTGCTTGCTAGATTTGTAGCAAGTCATTTGCTACAGATTAAAAAAAAAGTTTTGTTTTTTTCCCTTACTTTTTTATTTTTATTAAAATGTGAAGAAGGAAGAGTGGAGGCAAGGTGCAGAAATGGGACCTGATTGACTCCTGCATCTCTACAGCCCCAGGTGCCTGACTGTATACTTTTTTTTACTCTTCCATTGAAGAGCTATGACAGGAGGGAGTGGGCACTAATCTCACTACCGGGTTGGTGAGCCAGTTCAAGAGGTGAACTTTTTTTGCACTTCATTTAAAGAGTTGAGGGCATGTCTTCATTTGTTTGACTGGCACATGGGACTAGTTGAAACATCTATGCCTCTGAATGTGTAGACCCTTGATCCAGACAAAGGAGGATGTCACCAATTCCATGTAGAGATGATAATCATACTACATCACATGTGCAGTAGCATATAAGAGTTTCTACATTGTCTGGATCACAGGGTCAGGTCACTGGAGGAAATCTTTCCAGACATTTTTGCTTCCATTGGGTTACCTTCCTTTACACAAAAAGTTGCTGTTATACATGTAGTCATCACTTCTCTGTCTCCACTGTGGGTAATCCTAAATCCCCACAGGACATATACCTCAAGGACACATTCTGACAGTTATCAACTTCACCAGCTGGTGGTTTGTCTGATGTTGCATGTCAGGGCCACCCTCATAAATATACTATCTGTGGTGGTGGCCCATGATGCATAAACAGCCAGCCACAAGCATGCAGATCCATATCATCCTAGCCAGCAGGTGTTATAGCAGTGATTTTCCATGAAGAAGACTCCCCATTTCCTATGATCATGCACAGTCTACATCACTCTAACCAGTCAACCATGATTAACTTCACAGCCCAACCACCATAACACTATGACATCCTCTGTTACTGTGTCCACTGGTACTAGTCATGTATAATACAAACAGCATCTGGTGACCTGCTGCCCTCAGAAACCACCGTTTCCTCACTACACAATATAACCGGTTATCTCCCCTTATGTAGTCTTGCAATAATAACACTTCTACATCCCTGGTCCTTTCCTGGTTCCATATATGTAGCTATTTCTGATCACTATCACTGTGCCCCACCTCCTCTGTGCAAATGATGACAACTGTGCCCTGACCACCACTATGTATTAAATGGGTTTGGTAAGACTGATTCACAGCATGGCCAGTCAATGTACTATATTGCATAGCCTAGGTGTAGTATTGAATGCATTAGTTTTAATCTTTGTTCCTCTATTCTGGCCTACACTTGAGGGCCCTTGATATTACTGAAACATATCGCTCCCAGCTCTCCCTTATGTGGGATCTTCCTGCAGCTGGTTCTTTTGACAACTACTCAACAGGTAACTCATATGCTGCCTGCTCTGTTCCATTTGTTCCTTTTATGGCAATCTGTTGCTCTAACTGTCTACATATCACCATATTGTGCGTCATTGCACAGGCAGCATATGTCTTGCTACAGGTCTGAAGAACATTCAGCAATACATCACAAGAGGAATCCATACATCTGAAAAAGGCTTTCAACAATTTAAACACACACTTAATGATGTGGGTCTGCAACAGTTCAGAGTTGTATATCATCTCAGCCATTAACCATGGCTCCAGGGTGTGTCCAGAATCACCATCAAGATATCCCCATGGAAAATGACCCCATAACAGTTGTTGGTATAGGTCAGACCTGTGGCAGATTTGTGAATTGTGGAAACTGCCGGGCTGACACACTGGCACATTGTAGATAGCCATGTGCATTGTATGTATGTATTTATTTTATTCATTTTAATTTTATATCAGTTAACTAGGTAAGTCCACTTGACAGAAGTCACCCTTTTTAAGAATAATCCAGAAGCATGGTCTGGGTAAGTGGCTTCCTCACAGTCATCCAGTAGGCAAACAGCAGCAGAAGGAAACAAACCCTGTACCACTGGCCTTGGGAAACAGGTTATTACCAATTCAGAGTCTTAATCCTCTGCACCAACTATTGCTTATCCATATAAACCACGTGGGGTCCCTGACGGCAATGAGGGTGATCCAATGATTCCCCAGGACCTCATGTAAATGAAGTATGTCACTGAATGGCTGTATAGTGGTGCTCATCTTCTCTGCATTCAGTGACAGCCCCATATACGTCTCCTCATGCTAAAGCCACATAGTACACTGAGGTTCTGAAGTAGTATGCATGAGCAGATGGTTGTAACATGTCCATCATGTTCCCTAATGATCACTAGAAGGCCACTCTATCAAGGATGATCAATGCTACACAAACCTTTGTCTCCACAGAGATTGGTACTGCCCATGACCCACAGGAATATGGACTCTGCCTAATGTATAGCATTGAACTATGTCCTTGGCATGGAGGTGGAGGATGATTAGATTTGCAGAGATCTGTCTGTGACATGAAGGGCAACAACATTCGCCATTGTGGACACTCACTTCAAGAACACCCTCTAACATATACTTACTGCCTAATACAGATGCTATTCCTATCATTTTAATGCTGTTTCTGTATCTCTTAATAGAGAAATGATGGTATACAAACTGCTATTTACCGCACAGTTTCACATAGTGCAATGAGTCCTGCAACATAGTAACAAAGAATGCTAGTCTAATCAGATTTTTCAAAGTTCAAATAGCGAATAACATACGATATGAATTCTTGGAATACAAATCAACATTACAATTTACATAAACACATTATGGCAGCATTGGCCGCTCACCACTGATAATGACAGAAGAGTTGAATCACCACTCCCTGTAGCAACCCATGCCAGCCTGAGTAGTGTACCACTGCCCAATCAATAACTTAACCAACCACAAAGAAAAGGGGAATGGAAGGATTTCCTTCAAAGACCATCTAAAAGTCCACCACCTGAACTACGGGCTGTTCCCCCTTTCTTCAACTATCTATTCTGCCTCCTTGCCTTGCTAGAAATCAACCTGGAACATATAAATGTTCCATTTAAAAAAGTCAAGGCCCACATCCCTCAAAGAGACCCCATCTGACCTAAACCAAGAAGGGCCCTTATCTGCAAATTCCTAACGTGGCAACATCTCAAAATCCAGTGAAGTAGCTGCCCTGGACACCCTATGATTCACAAACCTCCTAGCTACTTCCATACTCTTAAAAACAGAGTACCTTGTTTCAAACAAGTCAGAGTATAATTTCAAGCCAGACAAACAATACCTTTGGAAACTTTTGCCTCAAGCACGCCATATCACAAATCATATGGGCTAACAACCTACTCTTTGGAATCACCCCTAGGTCATTTACATCCAAATGCAGTGTCAGGTGCAGAGGCCTGTGGGTTCTATTCCTACACCAGGTAGCTTGATTGCTGGCACTGCAGTGTAGCATAAGGGGGGGGGGTGCTGTACTCCTGATTATGCTGTCCCATGGATGACATGTTAAATTGTGACCCCATCTGCTTGAGGTAGCTGAGATGGATGTAAAGGATCCCATGGCACCTAAAAAAGAGTATGGAAGTTTCCTAATGCCCTGGCCAAATTTTCCCTAGCAGTATAATGCCTCCTTACCTCCCTACTGAAAAGAGGCTACTAGCCTAGTGGTACTAACCTAGTTAACAAAAAGATAAATAAATAGAAAGAATCAATGCCAGCTTACATTTTTCTTCTTGCAACTGAAAAGACCTCGCCTACTGAAGCAGCTGGTGCCATTGCATTCCTCTATAACCATTCACATCACCTCCCATTATCAGGGTCCAGACTGAACATGCTTCCATGAAGATGAACTGTCACCTAGCTTGCTGTCTAGTACACAAAGGAATTCCCAGAAATGACATCTTATGATAATCTGCAAAATAATCAAACAATTTTACCAACATGCTGTCCCATCCTTATCAAAACCTTAACTATAGCAGCAGCTGAATTCCACAACACCAAATTAACTGCAATGATAAACCAAACCTATGTAACATAAATAAAATGCAAGCAACAACCTAACCTATCCAACATAAGTTAATAATGTACTTGACAATCAACTCAGTGTCCTTTTAATAACCTCAATTGATGATACTGCTAAAGCCAAATCTGATACCCTCCCTATCTGAAAGTAATGGATAGAAAAACTTTCTGCTTGCAAACTCTGACACTCCAGTGCTTTCTGGACCAAACAACTGAACTGCTTTGGCACAACTGCCTTATCTGCATCTGTCTGAAAAACAAACTAATCTCCTCTACAAGCACATATTCTAGATCATGACATCAGTCATTTCACTGGGCACAAAAGCTTTCCCTCACATGCTTGAAGCACCACCTGTTATGGCTACTCCTTCTGGTCCACCTTAGACATCACACCAAAATAAGGATCCCACCAGCTCATTAATCCTAAAAGCTTTCACATATGTAAATAGAGCCAATGCAGACCACAACGCAAAATCTCTCTGGCTGGGTACACTAAATGAAAACCCACTAAGATGACCCTTAAAAGTCATTTACCTAATGGCACTCTCCTATCACTCTTCCCAGTCATCACTCACTCCCAAATTTAACAGCCATAAAACTGAACAATGATTTCTGAAATCAGCTGCTGCATAAATACCATAAAAAAACAAGATAACCAAACTATAAGCCCTTCACATAGCTTCAAACCAGTACCATAGCAATAGCCACCCTGCTGCAAGCTGCCAATTTTCCACACTTTCCTCAACACCGCCACTGACTGAAACAGTGCCTCAGGGGCCATTCTATGAAACCTGTCAATCTGAAAATTAGACAGGTTATTAACTAATACATTCAATTTGCTTGGCATATGTTTAGCTGCCAACACCAGACTAATTCTCAAAGTCTGCAAAATAAACTTCCACAACAACAATTGCACTAAGATGGACCTAGCCGATTTCCTCGTTAGCACCTGCATCACTGTTTCATTATCTGAATGAAAAGCTACTTTTTTGTTTGCCAATCACTGTTGCTATGCCATTATTGCTACCCAAGTTGGCATCAACTCATGCCCTTCATCCATTCAACTTACCAATCCATTGGCCATTGCACCACAAAATACCAAAAGCTGCTTACCATACCTACACTGCCAGATGTGTTTGTCCATAACTTTTCAGAAGACACCCAATCATCCTGCCAAAATGAAATACCATTAAAACCCTCTGAAAATGTCAGCCACAACTCCATACCATGCTCGGCAAGGGTTTCTGCAATCACCCAGTGATGCTTAGATTGCCCACCCTTTAACAGGTCCTGTTGGGTCAACAGCTTTGTAAGAAAAATTTAAAAGGTCCAATAATTCCCTGATTTACTCACCTTTGGTTTATACTTACCCACAATGTTGCCAGATGCTCCTTTAACTTGTTAACCTACTCTGCAGTTAAATAAAATAAATCTTGCCCAAAATCCAGTTGCAGCTTCAAAAATGTCAGTCTTTTGGCTGAGTCTACCACCTTGTCCTGAGCCAATAGGCACCTATTTTCCTGGATAAACCTATAAATGGTAGTTTAGATTCCAAGGCCTCTTGCTTCCCTTTCTCAATTAGTAAAAAAATTGTCTAGGCAATGTACTGTCTGCTGACTAAGGGCTCACTGCTGCCATAACCACTGAAAGACCCTGCTAATCTTTTCTAAGGTTGCAAAGGCCAGAATTATTATATCAAAATAAAATTTTCCTGCTAGACACAAACCCAGCCAAGGCCAATCCTCTTTTTTTAATGAGTAGCAAATGGAAAGCAGCCTTGATGTCTAGCTTAGTTAACAAGGGATGCTCAAAAGTTTAATGATGTGCACTGCATCATCCAGGCATTTTGTACCGTAGCATCCATCCTGTCAATATGATCAATAACTGATCCACCTTTGGAAAAGACAAATGATGAATTAAATGGAAATCCTCTTCTTCTTCTTCTTATGTACCAGCCCTAAATGAGAGATTCAAAAATGGAGAATGGGGGGACATCAAGTGGAACTAACACCCTACCTGTGATCACTTCCTTCAAAGGTAAGGTCACTGCCACCTCCTGTCTGGCATACACTGACTTCAATTTTTTTGGAATAACTGAACTATCTTGAAGTCTGGATATTTTACCAAAACATAATGCAAAACAGAACACTAGCTCTTCTGCCTCCTCTTGGTTGAAATAGCCTTGCAGCAACTCTGAAAGCACCTCCATCATAATGGAAGAATGATTAGGCTTGTCTGCAAGCTTGACTTTGAAAAGGCAATTGACCCCCAAGCCCATGAAAATTTCCCCACCACTGACCCCCGGGGGCTCCAGCTACTCTGCATCTACTAGTGTCAAGTTGACTTGCTGTCCCTACACTGTCCTATCCCAACATAATGTAGCCACATGTGAACCCCTACAAACAGGGTACACAATATGACAATTAGACCATACATGGCTATGCTCATTGAAAACACAACAGCTGCCATCCTTAACTTCACTTGTGGACATTTCTGTTTGCAATTGACTGCTTGACTGTTGAACATACTGCCCAGAAAGATACTGGCATCCCTTGACTCCCATCTCAATGTTCTATCGAATTTACTTAATTTTATTTATTTTACATTTGTTTACCAGGAAAGTCCGACTGGGCGGGTACCCATTTTCAGTGGAGGCCCGGGGAGAAAAGCTCCATACACAACGATTACAATACATTAACATACATGTCATAAGATTGCAACAATATACACAGTAACAGATCCAAGTACAAATGCCTATAACTTTCTAAAATGCTGGCCATATCCTAATCAAGCATTGGCTCCTCCCAACCTCTGTGCTTCTTTAATTGTAACAAAATAAGCTGATAAAGGTAAACCTTGTGAAGAATCCTTCTGCCATAAAGTATACAAAGCCTAAGATCTAATCACCATTGGTCCTAGCTCTGTACCTACCAAGCTAATAAATACAGTAATTAATTAAAAAATACATTTCTGTTAACTTTATATTGAAGGAAAAGTTGTCATTTATTTTCTGCTTTTAGTTGCCACAGAAGATCCCTGTGAATGTCATCATTCTCCAACAAAAATAAAAAAATGTAAGCAGACTCCAAAACAAACTATACACCAAATAGCAAAATGCCATTAAAGCTGAACCCAAGCCCATAAACTTGCAGCTCCTTTTTTTTAAAAGATATTCATACAAAATGGACAACCTTGCTCGAATGTGTCTTTCCCCGAAGAGCCATCCCAGCACACATGGCCAAGTCTACCAACTCAGACTATAGTCTGTAATAATCCCCAGCAGCTACACTCAACCTCCCTAACTCAGACCTCAGGCTGCTGCCCCTTATGATGATGCTGATGATGAAAGTGATGCATCCTTGTTTTACATCTACTCTTTACCGATTTTTTTAAGAGGGTGGGGGAGTTCGGATAGGCAGACACAACTGCAAAATTAACTGACAACTACCTGTTTGACCGGCAAATGCAGAAACACTCCACCCTGAACATGAGGCCTTGCACCATTAAAACAGCATAAAATAGCACTGATTAGACATGCACAGACATCTTTCAGCTGAAAACAAACCAGAACCAAGTAAGCTAACCCTAATTTACAGTTGGCATGCCAACTCTTTGCAGTGACATCATTATGGACATCAAGCAACATAACTTTACTAAGCAGTTTATTTTCTCGGTCCCCGCCATTTAAAAAAAAAATACCCACACTAGCTGAAATCTAAACTTGGAGTAGATGGCATGATATAAAACATACCTACTCTGCTTCAGAAAACACCACTTACTTACCTGTAGCTGCTACTAAAGATACCTGAACTATTAGGATTCTGGCTACTAGGGAGTAGATCAGAAATTCAGTGCAACTATAAAACTAACCCTTACCAAAAAGACCACCCTTTTTCCTGCCAAGCCTTATATAATCTCCCCACTAACTCTACCATACCTTACTGTTCTTATCTCACTTTCTCCTAGACTATATACTTCCTAACTTAACCCACTTAACCACCCCTCTCACTACCCAGCAGGAGCCTCTGTACAAATAAGTCTGACATTTCTGAACCCCAGCCTACATTCTGCTAGTATTTATTTGACAACATTGTCTGCAGTATAGCAGTTTGTGAATAGCGTTCACACTGAGCAGCTTCTTTGCATATGCTCTGTGTATCATCTGTCTGGTTGGTACTCAGTCACACATATATTTCATAGTTTTACTGCATAGCTGTCCTTGAATTACAAGAAAGAATGTTCCTTGCAGTTCACAGCACACTGATTCGGCATCTACATAGTATGTTGCAGATTTCTGAATCTTACCCATAGTCATTGCAGGCTAGAAATTACACAATTTGTGTTTAAACTATATAAATAAGATAAAAGTTTTATTCCTCTACTCCATGCTGTTGCATACAGAAAAATATAGTTTTATTTTCATAACTCTAGCTACATAAGTCTAATTGATTCAATAAAGTCAGCAGTTTTGCCTCCTCCTTCATTTTGAAATGACAGATGCTCCTATTAACTCTTAATTATTTATACCAGGATATTTAATTAATGCATAATTAAAATAAGTAAGGATTTTAGAAACTGAAGAATAAACCATTTTCTTTATTGGGGGGATACATTTGCTTTATACGGATGAACTTAGGTAACAATAGCAGAAAAACTGTGGTTGAGACTGTTTCAGATTTATAACTCATCTTACCCCTTCCTTCATCAAACATGTTAAGATCATTAACATTTTGAGGTCAAAAATGGCTTGTCCATGTTAATGACCTATTGTTTGTTACACTTTTTACAGTTTGCAAAATTATATTTTGCACAATTTAAATTAAATATTACATTTCTGAACTTAGAAAAGAGAACACAGACTTGACACTCGCTCTAGTGCGTCATTATATCATTAACTCTTGCTTTGAGTTGCAGATTATTATGTATTTCAGTGAGAAGCCTATTGCTGCTTCATTATTTTGTGTTACAGCACTATCTGCATCCGAGTCCATTTCATTCTGTTTAGATATGCTCTGAAGACACGTCATTAATCTGAAATAATATTAGAGACAAAGAGGAAAGCAATGACACGGTAGTTTTAAATTTGGAGCTTCATGCTGTCTTTCAGAAGTCAAGGGGTTGTTTAAATGTCAAAGATCTACATTAAATCTCAAGTGAAGAAAATACTTAGATAATGAAATAGCTGCAAATTCATACATCCGAACACTTTTATTAAATGAACCATGAATTGTGACTGAAACTGGGGTTGAAAATAGACAAACTGTATATATATATATATATATATATATATATATATATATATATATATATATATGTATATATATATATATATATATATGTGTGTGTGTGTGTGTGTGTGTGTCTGGATCTACTTCAGTAGATTGAACTTTTTCAAGTTTGAGCCACATATGGCCGAGACCATATGTATGAACTTAAATGTTCGAACACTGAAATAAAAACACATAAAACACAAAAACACAAAACTAAATGTCTATAGCATATGAACTTAAATGTTCGAACACTGAAATAAAAACACATAAAACACAAAAACACAAAACTAAATGTCTATAGCAGGGGGACTACACCCCCCAAATCCCCTTACTTAAATATTCCAACTCCGAGATTGCACTACATTGCGGAAATGGGAAATCTTTCCTTTCCGCTCTGTGTACAAGTTTGAACATATGGTCTCGGCCATATGTGGATCGAACTTGTAAATGTTCGATCGACTGAAGGTGACATATGTATATATATATATATATATATATATATATATATATATATATATATATATATATATATATATTTATATAAATATCCTGAGTTTTAATTGTAAAATATTGCTGATGTATTTTTGTAGTGAAAGGTGTTAGCAGATTCATTAGCTAAAGTATTAAGTAGAAAAGTACATACTGTAGATTCATAGCCTCATAAATTATTACTAGGCTAATGACCTTGGGGGCTTTCTAAGCCTAGCCAAGTTTTCCCAAAAGAATAATGATGTCCTGTATCCAAACAAGACATTGAGAACTAGGCATTTATAAGCTACCTCTATCTATAAGGGACATGGGTGCCAGTCCCGGTGTAAATTTCCTATTCCCCATTGTTAAATAAATTGTTAAAATCAGACTGTAAAAATCATTAGGCTTTTCAAAATGACAGTCAGTAACACAGGATGCTCAAGTTCTAACAAATATGCATTCTACTAATGATCATTAGGAGGCAAAAAACCATACATAAACATGTACAGAGTTTTGACTAACTTTATTTGGGAAATACCCTTCATTATATACTATTTACAATCAGCTTTTGCCCACCTCACTGACGTGGTCAGTGACAGGGCCTTTACATCACCACAGTACATAAGAAAACGCTGATGTAATGCTTTTTCAAAAAGTTTTTTTCCCATGAGAATATTGCAGCCTTGCAAGGCACCTGGTCAGTCACAATGTCTTTCCGAGGATGTAACCAATTTAAGGCTCTTAGATTAGTTCGAATACAATGGATGAATGTCTTCTTAATACATTTCTTTGCCTCTGTCCACCAGCTGGACATTATCTCGGTAGTGCTCACAAGGCCATTCTCCTCGGTGGAAGCAGGAAAAGATACACATACAGACAGATTCATTACTTTCTAACTTTGCAGATAATATTTACTGAAAGACATGAGCCAGCCAAGCCAGCTACTGTCAGGGTCAAAGTTTTAATCACACTACAGCTAAGCTTCAAGCAATAATATGCAAGTTCATTTCTACTGCCATTCTAGTAAAATAGAATTAAATGCATTACATATTATACTGTTTTCAACCTTGCACTTCATATATGTTTGAGTACATTTATATATGCCTAAGCACACATTTTTCTAACAGCTTATATATGTCTGAATACATATTTTTCTAACAGCTTATATATGTCTAAGCACATATTTTTCTAACAGTTTATATGTGTCTAAGTACATATTTTTCTAACATTCTCCCTCCTGTTAATGCATTTCATTCTATTAGAAACATAAACAATATTATTTCATTTCTTAGCCTTTTCCTTTCTAAGGACTTTCAGCTAAGCAAGTCATTGGTTTTATATTTCAGAAAAAGCATCATCTGAAATTAATCTTTCAATTTCAACACTTTGGTAAAAAGTTTCAGTAACAGATATATCAACACAACTTTTGATTAATCTTTTCATGCAGGGAATTCCACAGTAAACACATGCTCCTATTAGGAGTATACCCACACAAATAGCAATTAAAATGTTCAATAGGATGGAACCCCCCCCCCAAACAGATTCTGGAAAAAGTCCGTCAGTGGGTTTGGGCCTGGTTTAGTCATTGCTGATACTTGCTGAATTACCTCTAGGTGATTATTTGTCTCGTGACGATCCTCAGGGATAAAAGCACAGCATTCTTCTTCATGTACCACCTATTGCCGCTAGGGTGAAGTAAGGAGCCATTTGATTTTGTAGCACAACAGTTCTCATTGCATTCAGTTTATCAGTCACCAATTCTAGGGTGGAAAAAGTTGCATTACTCATGGCTTCTTGACAGCTTTCTCAGCTCCCAGATCGATTTGACTGCTCCATAGGCTGGTGGTATTCCTGCCCTGGATATAACACTGTTGCCCAAGTCCATATGAGTCAATTTACTTTTGTCTTTCACTGAATTATGGTCTTTTCAACCAGCTTCGATTTTACCAACTGGATTCACAGGTTTCTTAACTGGACCTTCAGATTTTCGAGCTGTTTCCCTTACATTTCAGGTAACTCTGCAGTATGTCTTATTGCTGGAACCAGATAACCCAAAAACAACTGCGGACCAATTCTCAGGTAACCATTCATATGCCTTTTTCCCACAAATAAAATCATTACTTTGGTACTAATTGTTATCCCTGCATGAAACATTTTCCTATCTTTAATAGACAATTGTTTAGTTAAGACTGGATTGTCACGTACTGCATTTAATGTAGTTTTCATTGAACTCAGATATGAATCATAGTTAGTATCACAAACAGTATGACTTTAATGTAACATTTATAAGACATTGTTATATTACCATTACTCCAGCCCACCTGGAGGTATCACTTTGTAGAACATACAACTCCTTTTTGTGTGACAGGTAAAAATAAAGCTATTTTGTCCTGTGATCTCACAGTTCCTATATTAAAAAAACTTTTCCAAGTCTCATTTTATCCCCAGAGGGACAGTGGACATTAACAGTCTTTATATGTTGTTGGTATAGCTATACAAACCCAGCAATTTGAAATGTTTATAGTCTCTGTATACACGCTTCATGGCCAGGTATGTGTTAAAGTTTGGATGCCAGTCTATAAACAGTTCATCACGTCTTCTCACTTTCACTTGTGTGGTTGAGTGCAGGAAAAACCACAATAAGAGAAAAATTGTCACACTTATAGTCAACAAATGCACAGTTAACAAAATAATTATGCAATAGTTCTTGGGTTGCTCTGCATTTTTGTTTGCTTTACTCTTGGCCATTTTGCCCTTGTGTATCAGTCACAAAGTTCTTATTCAGCTGAAAGTTCTTTTATCTGAAAAGAGTTAAACTGCAAAACAGATTTATTTATTAACAGTTTCTTTATATAATTAGCTAATGAACTGTCAGCCTCCAGCTCGAGCTTTCTACTGAGGCACATAATATGCCCTTCCAAATACTGCTTCAAAGGGGATCAAACCCTTTACATTTGTTACTGTTTTCATGCTCAGCAATGGTAGAGGTAAACAGCAAATCCAATTCTTCTGAGTCTCACTCATCAACTTCCTTCCTTTTATTCAACTCTATGAAGTCCATACAAATAGTATGGAACGGATATGGTGGTGTAGGAAACTCCTTGCTTGTTTTAAATGCTCCTTGTGCATGGTGCTTGTTACAAGTATGACAAGCTGCACAACATTTTATTGTATAATTTATGTATCCATATATTTGGAATATTCTATTTACTAACTGTAACATCCCCCCTGTTGAGACATGGCTCTGCCCATGGCTCAACAAAGCTGCATATCTAAATAAATTAGATGGCAATATTGTTTTTTTCCCTTTGGAAATGTACAGTCCATTTTCAAAAATTGCACCTTGTTTTACCCATTTTTGTTTTTCTGCTTTTGTAGTAAGCATCTGCATTGTTTTTAACATGTCTAAATCTAAAATCTCAGAGGGTTGTAATTCCTCATTTAAAAATAAAGTTTCTGAGTCTGAGGCTGCTTGCTTTGCAGCTGCATTAGTTCGTCATTACCTTTTGAAATCTTATCCTGTTGTTTTGTATGAGCTACACATTTACAAATAGCTGCTTTGGTAGGCAGCTGAATAGATTCTAATAGCTCCAAAATAAATTGCGCATGATTAATAGGTTTTTCACTGGATGTAATCATCCCTCTATTTTCTTTATTGTTGTGCAAACACATGCACTGTAGAAAAAGCATACTGATTATCAGTATATATGTTCACTTTCTTGCCTTTTACTAAAATACATGCTCCTGTCAAAGCTACCAGTTCTGCTGCTTGAGCATACAAGTTGTGTGGCACAGTTTGTGCTTTTAAAATTTCAGTGTCTGTAACTACTGCATACCCCACCAGATTCTTTCCTGTAGGACCCCTTCTGCATGAGCCATCCACGTAATATGTCACCTCAGCATCATTCAAGGGCATATCTGTAAGATCTTGTCTAGGTAAAGCTAACTGTTCATAGGAGGTTGACTCAGCAGTATGGTCATACATGAAAGATGTCTGAGAAAGGTATGCAACTTTTTTTTTTTTTTGTAGCAGAATTATTGCAACCGCATGAGGCATTCTCAATGTGAGAGGGTGGAACAACACTACTGAGGCTGAAGCCTGCACTGCCATTGCTGCTGCAACTACTGCTTGTACACAGTGAGGCAAAGATTGCACCACTGGGTCTAACTGTGATGAATAGTAAGCTATGGGGCATTGCTTATCCCCATGTTGTTGCTTTAATACTGATGTCATGTACCCTTGCTTACAATCTACGGTCTGAAAAACGTTTGTGATAACTTGGAAGTCTTAAAACTAATGAAGAAGCTATTAACTGCTTCAACCTGCAGAAAGCCATTTCTGCTCTTGTTTTCCATTGTAAAATAATTTGGTACCCAGCTGTACCTAAGAAAGACATTATTTCTTTCTTAGCTGTTGGTTTGTGCTTGCAAAATTGCTGTTTTTTTTTTTTTCTCTTTTCTTTCTCCTTTATCTAGTATTTTACTTTTATTGGATATCACATATCCCAGGTATTTAACCTGTGTTTTTTTCCAAAGTTGTAACTTACTTTTGTTTACTTTGTCCTTGTATTACTAAAAATTTTAATAATGCTACTGTATTCACCCTGCACTGCTGCTGGGTGCTGCTAGCAAGATGTCATTTACATAAAGTAAAATTTGACTACCTTCCAAACCCTGCCAGGTTGCTAGCCATTTTTTTTTTTTTTGCAAATATTATTGGGCTCTCACAATATCCCTGTGGTAGTCGGTATATGTATACCTTTTACCCTGAAATGTAAATGCAAACCAATATTGACTATCAGGATGTATAGGTATTGAAAAGAAAGCATTGCTTATATCTACCACAGTAAAATACTTCTGTTGTGGCTTTAAATCATTCAACAAGGTATGTGGGTCTGCTGCATTATTTACAGCTTATAAATCTTGTACCATCTGCCATTTCTTTTTAACAGGAAATAGGGGTGTATCACATGGTGAATCAGGAGATTCTACCAGTACTCCTTTTTGAGTAATGCTGCTATTATAGGCTTAATTCCTACTTCTGCATCCTTTCTCAAAAGGTATTGTCTTTTCTGTGGTCTAAAAGCTGACTTTGGGGTAATTGTAACTGGTCCTGCTGTTTGAATAAGCCCTACATCTAACTTGCCTGTTGACCACAGATTTGTTGGAATTTTACACAAGGCCTCTTCTTTTTCTTTTAATAAAAATGCTAATCAGCTGTCCTCACTAGATTGCAAGTGTACAGCTGTATGTGTCTGTGTCAACCAATTCAGTTTTTGTTTTTGTATCCCTTGTCCTGACATTTCTAAATCAGTCTGTTTTCCCATTTTGTTACCTTTTTTTTCTAAGTCTGCCCATTTAACACTTTTGTTTTTTGTCAAGCTGACATGTGGCAGTCTATTTGGCTTATACAATCTCATGAATTCCTGAGGTAATGAACAGCTTACTACACTGTTTCCCTCAGTATCCCAACATAAAGTTTGTAATATTAATCTGTCAGCAGGATTTTTTTTTTTGAACAATTCTTGCTTATATTTCTTATCAGGTCCTGGTGTGCTACAGTAGTATAGAGTACAATGTAACAAGTGCTGCTGATCAGTGTCAAGGGAGGGTACCTTACTGATGGCTACGTTCATCAGTTCTTTGGTTACTGCCCCTGGACCAGTCATAACTAGGTCCTGGCTGTACCAATAATAGGCTCTACCCTCTGATCACACCACAAAAGTATCCATTTGTCTTTGTGCTTTCATACCCTGCATGGTAGGAACTACTGCTATGCCAAATATCTGCACAAGGTCTCTTCCCAGTAAGTTTACTGGACATTTTGCAGAAACTACAATTTTACTGTTTTGAATCATACCTGAAACAGGGTCAGTTATTGCTACATTATGGGAGAGTGGTTCCCTGTATAGCTGTCCATTTGCTGCTTTTACTAATATATAATCAGGTGATTCAGAATGTTTTGGTAACTTGGAGGGGTGTATCAAAGTCCGTGACGCTCCTGAGTCACACAGGAATTTGACTTCCTTCCTCCACCAGAAGTGTCACTTCTGGTTTTGTATCTGCTAGGTAGAGCTCCAGGCTCAACAATGCTAAATCTAAAATTTTATTTCCATTTTTATCCTCTACATCTGTTTGTACTTCCTTTATTCCCTCTACTACATTTACATTTTCTTTTTGTTTATTAACCTTTCCTGATGATTTTTGGTTATTATCACTATCATATAGTCAGTCCTCATCTCCTTTATCTTCTGTCATTGCTTTCTTATTTTGTTTACAGTCCCTAGCTAGATGCCCTTTTATCTGACTGTAATACAAATACTTCAGCAGTGAAGACTTGTGCCTTTTTTACTATTAAAGTGTCTTTCAGTACGTCTAGCATACTCAAGTAAGGCTTGCAGCCTGCTTGTTCAGTGATCTATCATATGCTTTGTAATAAAGCTACTGACAGAGGCAATGCAACCTTTTAAAATGCATTTTTTAATTGTTGTTTAAAGCATTCTAATAATCTAGCATAATATCCATCTATTGTCTCATTTTCCTGTTGTATGCATTAATTAATGCAAGTCCAGTCTGCTCTAAGTTTCCATTTTTCAGAGATTCTGTCTGTCAGACCTTTCACTCTGTTGTCTAAAAATGTTTCAGAATTTTCTAAGCTTCTGTTTTTACAATTTGCTTTCTCAATCCACCTGTGTGCTTGAGGTATGCCTAGTTGGTGCTGTTTTTTTTGCCTGACGTCCTGCATCAGATTTAAGCTTGTTTAAGGAGTTTAACTAGTGAAAGTTTATCTAGTTTACTATCAAATTCATAGTTGTTAACACATTTTGCAAAATATCTCACATTATCTGCTTGCTGCAATTGCATATGCTTCACATTATCCGTTAGGGCGGATCTCGTGATCTCTCAGTGCACTGATCTCCCACGTCTTAAAAGACTGTTACGTAACCCTTCTCTTGTACCACGTGGTATCTTATTTCCCCATATCCACAGTAGTGTCTAGAATGACTGTTAACTTTGCTTTGTTATTCCCTGATCTATGACTCAAGATACAATACTTGACTCTCTCTCCCTGCTATCACAAACCTTAGCAATAGCACAGTGTAACCTGGTCCCTGATCTAAAACAAAGACAAAGAGGGAAATTCTTCTTACCTGAGCCTCCCGCTTTATGACTGTCTTTTTCTTGGGGCCCAGTCTTCCGCTTTTCAGCCACAGATCAGAAAGTGGACAGCCTCTTTACACACAACAATTCAGTCGGAGGTCTTTTCACTTTAAGAAGAACCATTTTGTTTTGGCAGCTTCTCCTGTGCAGATTTATTATCACCCATGCACTCTGACCTGCAGCTTACCAAGGGAATTCCGGCTTCAAAGGACCAAAATGTTAAATAAATTGTTAAAATCAGACTGTAAAATCATTAGGCTTTTCAAAATGACAGTCAGTAACACAGGATGCTCAAGTTCTAACAAATATGCATTCTACTAATGATCATTAGGAGGCAAAAAAACATACATAAACATGTACAGAGTTTTGACTAACTTTATTTGGGAAATACCCTTCATTATATACTATTTACAATCAGCTTTTGCCCACCTCACTGACGTGGTCAGTGACAGGGCCTTTACATCACCACAGTACATAAGAAAACTGATGTAATGCTTTTTCAAAAGTTTTTCCCATGAGAATATTGCAGCCTTGCAAGGCACCTGGTCAGTCACAATGTCTTTCCGAGGATGTAACCAATTTAAGGCTCTTAGATTAGTTCGAATACAATGGATGAATGTCTTCTTAATACATTTCTTTGTCTCTCTGTCCACCAGCTGGACATTATCTCGTAGTGCTCACAAGGCCATTCTCCTCGGTGGAAGCAGGAAAAGATACACATATAGACAGATTCATTACTTTCTAACTTTGCAGATAATATTTACTGAAAGACATGAGCCAGCCAAGCCAGCTACTGTCAGGGTCAAAGTTTTAATCACACTACAGCTAAGCTTCAAGCAATAATATGCAAGTTCATTTCTACTGCCATTCTAGTAAAATAGAATTAAATGCATTACATATTATACTGTTTTCAACCTTTGCACTTCATATATGTTTGAGTACATTTATATATGCCTAAGCACACATTTTTCTAACAGCTTATATATGTCTGAATACATATTTTTCTAACAGCTTATATATGTCTAAGCACATATTTTTCTAACAGTTTATATGTGTCTAAGTACATATTTTTCTAACACCCATTCACTGGTCTAGGTTGCTCTTAAACTGGGTAGTAGACAAACTCAGCTTCACATAGATGGGTAGCCAGTTCCATAGGATGGGCAGTCTCTGGAACACATATCTGTCTCTCCAAAATGTTCTGTTTAAGTCACAAACAAAATTCAAGTCAATAGATCTAGTATTACTGGTACTGTTTGACTTAACGAATATGCAAGAGATTCATATGTGTGGGGTTTGAGAATGCCTTGTAAGCCAGGCATAGATCACCTCTCAGCAATCTATAGGAGACTGAGTAGAGGGGAAGGACTTTAATGTGGTCTACATAAGGAAGGTTTGTTACACCTTGTATTCTTTTTTAAGGATCATCTGAGGTCAATATACTTGCTGTATATGCCTGTCAGGAATATGCCAAAGGTAGCATTGTACTCTATGATTGGTCTGACAAGGGCAGAGTACAATTGGTTAATGACCTCTTTGGAGCTAGATGCCATGACTTTATTTATAAGTTATGCAATACTCTGTAGCCATGTGGTGGCCGAATATAAGGCTACTGTCTATGTACTATAAAGATCCCTGATCACTGGGTTGACTCTTAGGGGCATATTATCAACATGGTAATTAGCTGGCATGGTTGACTTCCCAAATGGTGCAGTTATGCATTTCTTAGCACTGAGTTTAAGACCATGGCTTTCTCACCATTTGTTAGTCACAGATAGGCTTTCTTGAAGAATGCTTGTGTCTGCAGGAGAGTCAATGATAACCCCCAGCTTGCAATCATCTGCAGAATTAGTCGGCCACAAACCTTCAACATTTGCTTCCATTTCAGAGAAATAGATGCCAAAAAGGATCAGACCCACTATAGAGCCTGGGGGTCTGCTAGTGACTGGCATCTTGGTAAAGGTGGCCTCACATAATTTGACCTCTTGGGTCCTATAAGTGAGTCAGCTGGCTATCCAGTGGGTGACAAAAGGGTACCAAATTAGTCAGCATGTCTATAATGCCTAAATGGGCTATTTTTGAATGGCTCAAACACCCACTCTTTGCTTACAAGTTTAAGTATTATGTCCACAATGTTGAGCCCAATGCTGATGCTCACCTATAATGCAACAATATAGTGCTGCTTACAATTTTAGGGCCTTATTCCTGCTGAATGCAAAGTACAGTAGCTGCATTACTGGACCTTCCCAAGGCAATGTACCTGTGGTGGTACTCTGCTAACCTCATCTCTCCAATTGGTATGAACAGATATCAGAAACAAATTCTCCTGGCTGCATGGTTGGCTAGTCCAGTACATGGACCTTTAGTCCAATCTACATTACCTAGCTATAAAGTGGGTCAAAACCTATGCATTGCAGGGTTTGCCTAGTAACAGAAACATATTTTGACAATGTTATATAACATGATTTAACTGTGTCAGGTAGCTACTGCTTGTTCGATAAGTTCTGTAATGTTGGCCGAAGTAGTCACTTACGACTTTTTGATACATATTTAATCCTAGAAATGTGAAAGCTATATGTTTGCTGTCAGTTGCTTAAATTTTGCTGTGTATTCATGTCATGTTGCCTGAAATTAACACTTTCGGATGTGTTTCCCATTACTCATGCCAAACCTTGTGGGCTTGAAACTTAGAGTGATGGCATACTTCTTTACTCACTGCTGTGGTCTGGGTACTGAATAAAAAAATTGCTTTATAAAGTGGGGATTGGAAAGTTTGCATTTGGTTGAAAAGGTATAAAACCATAACTGAAACACTTTGGAACAAATATTAGAAATATCCATATATATGTATATGTTTCATTTGTAATAGCTTATCTTATGAGAAATGTGGTTAAAATGTGAAAGCATATACCTGTTTTTAAGCTTCAGTCTGAAAAAAAAGTTAGATAGCTGTTTAACAAATGCATGCTGCAAGGAAAATAGCATTTTGTGCCTTAAACTCCTTTCACAAAATGCATTGTGCAGCTCAGCCTGAAGGCATTTTTGCCTGAAGTGAAAAAAAGATGAACTTTGCTAAAGTGTAGGATGATGTAATTTTGATAATGCAGTTGAAATCTTTGAAATGTTGACTCAAATTCATGGGAGAACTCCATCTGTTCCAGCAACAAACTGTGAAGTAAATTGACCATATTTCACCCTAACACCATATCTGTCAGTAGGATTTCTTTTATATATTTAATGAAGGTCAGAAAACTCCTTGAAGAGAATTTGTTATGTGCCTTCACAAAAATTGAAAACAGCAGTATGAAAAATCATTTTAATTCGTTGTGGCTTAAGAATATATATATATATATATATATATATATATATATATATATATGTGTGTGTGTGTGTGTGTGTGTGTGTGTGTATATGTATATAATTTATTTATTATAAATAAATGAGCATATAACCCTTGAAAAATTTAGACAGGATGTTCTAAAGAATGTAATATAAGTAAACAAGACAAACAATGAAGACTACATATAACAAATACAAATGCCTAAAAAATGTTAATTGCTCAGTGTTAAAACCACCACTTGAATTTAATGCTGCATATATGAGTTTATTCAAATGGCATAATGTGAAAAATATATACAGCATAACATGAAAAAAAAAATTAAGTGAAATGTACCATAAAAGTGAACTAAAATTATTTATTGTATTACTTATGCAAAATAAGTGTGAAATAAAAGGAAGCGATTATAGAGCAAGTATGAATGAATGGTAGTTGTATATTAGACAGAGTGGTACTTACACTTTATAATCGACTTCTTCTTCTTCTACTTCTTTTGGCTGCTCCTATTAGGGGTTGCCACAGCGGATCATCTGTTCCCATTTCTTCCTGTCTTCTGCATCTTGCTCTGTCACACCAACCACCTGCATGTCCTCTCTCACCACATCCATAAACCTTATCTTAGGCCTTCCTCTTTTCCTGTTACCTGGCAGCTTCATCCTTAGCATCTTTTTCCCAATATACTCTGCATCCCTCCTCAGCACATGTCCAAACCAACATAATCTTGCCTCTCTGGCTTTTCCTCGAAACCTTTCAACCTAGGCGGATTCTCTAATATACTTATTCCTAATCCTGTCCACTCTTGTCACATCCAGTGCAAATCTTAACATCTTTAACTCTGCCCCATCCAGCTCTGACTCCTGCCTTTTTTTCAATGCCACTGTCTCCAACTCATATAACATAACTGATCTCACTACCATCTTGTCGACCTTCCCTTTTACTCTTACTGGTACTCGTCTGTCACAAATCACCCCTGACACTCTTCTCCACCCACTTCATCCTGCCTGTACTCTCTTCTTCACCTCTCTTCCACATTCACCATTACTCTGAACTGTTGATCCCAAGTATTTAAACTCATCCACCTTCACCACCTCTACTCTCTGCATCCTCACCATTCCTCTATCCTCCCTCTCATTCACACACATATATTCTGTCTTACTCCTGCTGACATTCATTCCTCTTCTCTCTAGAGCATATTTCCACCTCTCCAGGGTCTCCTCCCCTTGTTCCCTACTCTCACTATAGATCACAATGTCATCTGCAAACATTGTAGTCCACAGGGACTCCTGTCTGATCTCGTCTGTCAACCTGTCCATCACCATTGCAAATAATAAAGGGCTCAGAGCTGATCCTTGATGTAATCCCACCTCCACCTTAAATGCATCTGTCACTCCCACCACAGACCTCACCGCTGTCACGCTACCCATGTACATATCCTGTACCACTCTTACATACTTCTCTGACACTCCCAACTTCCTCATACAATACCACAACTCCTCTCTAGGCACCCTGTCATATGCTTTCTCTAAGTCAACAAAGAAACAATGCAACTCCTTCTGACCTTCTCTCTACTTTTCCATCAACACTCTCAGAGCAAACATTGCATCTTTAGTGCTCTTTCCTGGCATGAAACCATACTGCTGATCACTAATCATCACCTCCTTTCCTAACCTAGCTTCCACTACTCTTTCCCATAATTTCATGCTGTGACTGATCAATTTAATCCCTCTGTAGTTACTACAGCTCTGCACATCACCCTTATTCTTAAAAATTGGTAGCAAAACACTTTTTCTCCATTCTTCAGGCATCCTCTCACTTTCCAAGATTTCATTAAACAATCTAGTTAAAAACTCCACTGCCATTTCACCTAAACACCTCCATGCTTCCACAGGTATGTTATCGGATGAACAGCCTTTCCATTCTTCATCCTCTTCATAGCTATCCTTACTTCCTCCTTGCTAATCCACTTCACTTCATGATTCACTATCCACACATCATCCAACCTTCTCTCCCTCTCATTCTCTTCATTAATTAGCCCCTCAAAGTAGTCTTTCCATCTACTCAACACACTCTCCTTGCTTGTGAGTATGTTTCCCTCATTATCCTTTATCACCCTTACCTGCTGCACATCTTTACTAGCTTGGTCCCTCTGTCTAGCCAATTGGTACAGGTCCTTTTCTTCCTCCTTAGTGTCCAAGCTTTCATACAGCTCTTCATACACCTTATGCTCAGCCTTCACCACCTGTCTCTTTGTCATGCACCTCATCTCCTTATAGTACTGTCTACTTTCTTCATCTCTCTGACAATCCCACTTCTTCTTTGCCAATCTCTTTCTCTGCATACTCTCCCGTACTTCCTCATTCCACCACAAGATCTCCTTGTCCTCCTTCCTCTTTCCAGATGTCACACCATGCACCTTTCTAGGCATCTCCCTTACTAGCTCTGCTATAGTTACCCAGCTATTCGGTAACTTTTCACTGCCACCCAGTGCCTGTCTTACCTCTTCCCTAAACTCCACCTCACAATTACCCTTTTTCAATTTCCACCATTTGATCCTTGGTGCTGACCTCACACTCCTCCTCCTCTTCTTAATCACCAATGTCATCCTACAAACCACCAGCCTATGCTGCCTAACTACACTTTCCCCTGCCACCACTTTACAGTCTCCAATCTCCTTCAGACTGGCCCTTCTACATAAGATATAATCCACCTGTGTGCATCTTCCTCCACTCTTGTATGTCACCCTATGCTCCTCCCTCTTGTTAAAATACGTATTCACCACAGCTATGTCCATCCTTTTAGCAAAATCCACTACCATCTGACCTTCTGCATTCCTTTGTTTAACACCATACCTACCCATCACATCCTCAACCCCTCTGTTCCCTTCACCAACATTCCCATTGAAATCTGCTCCAATCACCACTCTCTCACCCTTGGGTACAGTCATCACCACTTCATCCAACTCACTCCTATATTTTTCTTTCTCATCCATTGCACACCCAACTTGTGGAGCATATGCACTAACAACATTCATCATTACTCCATCAATTTCCAGCTTCATAAACATCACTTTATCCAACAATCTTTTCACCTCCAAACCACTCTTAGAAACTGTCCCTTCGGCATTTCTCCTCCAATGCACACCATGATAAAACAATTTGAACCCACCTCCGATACATCTAACCTTGCTCCCATTTCATCTGGTCTCTTGCACACACAATATACCAACCTTCCTTCTGTCCATCATATCAGCTAGCTCTCTCCCTATACTAGTCATACTGCCAACATTCAAAGTTCTGACCTTACTACCACAGTCCTAGACTTTACCTGCCTTTGGGTATGCTTTTTCCCTCTTCTCCTCCTTCGGCCAACAGTGGCCCAATTTCTGCCAGCACCCTGTTGGCCAACAGTACTGGGGGGGGGTTGTTGTTAACCCGGGCCTCGACCGATCTGGTACGTATATCTGTACTGTTGTCTGCATGTATGATTTGGCAAAATTTTACACCAAATGCCCTTCCTGACGCAACCCTCCCCATTTATCCGGGCTTGGGACTGGCACAAAGAAATGCACTGGCTTGTGCATCCCCAGTGGCTGGGTTACACTTTATAATCAACTTAACAGGCAAATGCAAAATATAGGCAGTGAGACACTGGTTGAAAGGATTTATTTTCTATGACTAAATCAAAAAGAGATGCAGTAAAATGAATATAAAGCACTGTAAGCAAAAATCATTCAAAAATGTTCTTGTAATTGAAGATATTTCTACCTTTTTGCATTTGCAGGATGATTAATATTTTAATACTTGTCCTTATGGCCGATTTTATTGTAACTGTAACGTCTTGAAGACATGTAGCTTTATGGCTTCCTGTATTTCTGAAACTATTTCATTGCACATTGTGCATGTGCATATATTTGCACTTATACAAGCATATATATATATATATATATATATATATATATATATATATATATATATATATATATATATATATATATATGTATACACACACACATTTATCAATATGCTGATATATATATATATATATATATATATATATATATATATATATATATATATATATATAAACATATACACATACATGTGAGTATGTAAGTAAGCAATGAACATCAGCAACACTGAAATCCAAAAATCCAAAATAATAACCTCAAGCACACATATTCCCAAATGTTTAATCAATATTGAAAAAGAAACACCAGCCACCCCACAGAACAATACACAAGAAGTGTTTTATACAGACATGCTTTCCATTAAAACACACAGTCCCATAACCTTGACTAGTCTCATCTGCGAGTTCATGGAGAGAATTATCTTGGACCTAATCAGTAACAACCTAGGAAGTCTCCAAACACTGGACCAGACCCAATTTGTCTTTGTCAAAGGGTGATCTTGCCTGCTCAGTCTGGTGGACTTCTTTGAGAAAGTCACCAGGGCCATAGATGAAGATAAAATGGTACACATTGCTTACTTAGACCTGGCAAAAGCTTTCTACAAAATCCCCCACTCAGGGATCATAGATACACTTACTGAGTTAGGCATAAATCCCTACATCCTTAGATGGATAGCCAACTGGCTCACTGACTGGCCACATGTTGTCCAGACAGGTTAATCCACTTCTGATAAGATACCTGTTATGAGCAGTGTCCTACAGGGCTCAGTGTTGGGACCCCTCCTGTTTGGCACATACTTCGCCAAATTGAAGGCTAATGTTAGGGGCCTCTGACTCACCAAGTTCACTGAAGACTGTAAGCTGGGAGCAATCACAGAATCCCCAAACAGTGCTGTCATCCTATAAACAGGCCTAAAAATGACAAATGATGGGTGCTAAAACCATGGTCTGAGACTAAATGCTAATAAATGTATAATGATACCCTTCAGTAAATCAGATATCCCTGCAAATTATAATATTGATAGTGCACCCCTAAAAGTAGACCCAGTGGTGAGGGTCCTTGGAACACAGATAGGGAGTAACATAAACTTTAACCACCAGGTAGCTATGGTAGTGAAGAAATCCTTCTGTGTGTCTCAACTTATAAGTAAAGGCATGGCATCAAGATCAATGGAAGTCATAGTGCCATTGTCCTTGGCCCTCATCAGGCCCATAATAAAGTACAATACTCCCTTTTGCATGTACTCAACAAGGCACATACACAATCAGGAATGATCCCAGAGGTTTCACACTAAAAAATATATAAAACTTAAGACACATGCCTTATACAGACCGACTAAAGGCCCTGTCCCTGTATTCAATCTCATATAATTTATTTATAGGTGACTTATGCATGACCTACTCTCTCTCTTTTCCAGCTCTGATGAAAATGTTACATATTTACAAGAAAAATGATATGAGAATTACATGTTCCATGGACATGAACCTTATTTTTGACTCTATCAGTACTTGCTGGAGAAACAGATTTATATCCCAAAGGCTACCTCATCTGTGGAATAAACTTCCCATCTTTATAAAACAAATCCTGTCCCTTACTCTCTTCAAAAATAATTTTGATAAATGGATGAAAAACCATAAATTCACTCTCAGAGTACTGTCCATGTCACTTATAGACAGAGGCAGTCTGTAAAATGACTCAGGGCTCCGACACCCAAAGTTCCACTACCCTGATACTACCGCAACCTATAACTGGTGAATTAATAAATAATATTGTCATATCCTGGGTCTTATTGGTTAGGCTTCTAAAGGCTCTTATTACAATAGCCTACTAATCACCAATGAACCTATAAAATATACCAACTCTATGGTCACATCAACTCTAAAAAGGGAGATATCTCCCTACCAAAATAAATCAGTATTAGTATAAAAGAAGTATAGCAGCAAACATTTCCAATATCCAAATGCAATCTCCAGTGTCAGCATGTACCGCAACACACACAGACTTACACTCACCTATCTGTAGCCACACATCCACAAAATTCAGACCACATATATATTTGACAGTAATACAATCAACAGGGTCTATATTATGTACGTGAAAAAACGTACGAGCGAATGCGAATATGTCGACATGTATTGTGCGAAGTATGGAAATCCCAAACGTACAAAACTGCGAATTCCGAAATGTCAAATTGTTTTGGTTGGCACATCTGCTGTATAGCTCCGTAAGGTAAGTGTGCGATAGATAGGACTTTTGTGTTAGGATTTAGGTTAAGGTAAGTGTATAGATAGGTAATGTATGTAAGGTTTAGTGTAGCGTTGGAAGTAGGGTTATTTTAAGTGTATGTATGTGTATTGTTTATTTTGTTTGGGTGTATGTCTGTAGGAGAAGTGTGCGGTAGTTACGGACCTTAGGGTTAAGGAGGGGTTAATGATAGTGCATAGATATTTTTTATGTGGGGTTCAGTGTAGTGTTGGAGGCAGGGTTTTGTTAAATGTATGTATGTGGATTATTTATTTTGTTTGGGTGTATGTGTGTAGGGGACGTGTGTGGTAGTTACAGACCTTAGGGTTAGGGAGGGGGTTAAGGATAGTGCATAGTTAGTTGTGTATTTGGGGTTTAGTGTAGGGTTAGAACTAGGGTTTTGGTGCTTTACTTTAGGTTAGAAGTAGGGTCTGGTTAATGTATATGTTTGGTTTATTTATTTTATGTGGGTAGGTAGTATGTAGCGGGTGGTGGGGGTTGGCCGACTATGACAGTTCGATATTTTTTTTTCACGGTTTAGTGCATTCAGGATTTTTGTGGTTTGCGGTATAGGTGTCGATGCTTAGGTATTCAGGAATAGGGTTTTTTGCTTAGGTAATAGAGACCCCAATCAATAGTATGTGCAATCAGAATTTTGGGCATTCACCAATGGCAACACACAACAAGAACACTGGTATTTTCACCTGTCAGCCTTTTCCTGTCTACACATGCACATACACTCAGATACATATTGGCAGTGCATTTGAGGAAGCTAGAGGTAACAGAGATGAAGTGCAAAGGATGGGAGGTAGGATGCACACTGTGGGACAGACAAAGAAATTAAGATATTAGAGCAGAAACCCAAGCAGATCCAATTGCAGAAAAGGTCAAAGAAAACAGATTATGGTAATCCAGGCACATGTGCAAAATAGCAGAAGGCAATATGGTGAAGAAGATTTAGGACATACAGGAAAAAAAGGCAAAAGGAAACAAGGGTGTCCATCAAAGAGATAAAAATATTATGTAAGAGAAGACTTGTAATAGCCAGGTATGATTAATGAAGAAGGTAGGAGAGTGGCACTGAACTGAGAGAGATGGCAAGATCTGACACAACTCCCCAACCCTATAAAGAAAATGAAAAACAAAAGAGTTGATGATACATATGACTTTTAACATCAAAATTATATTTTTATACATATTTAAAAGGTATTTTAAATACACTTAGCTTTTTTTCTCCTTGTTGTCATGATTATCTTACAATGGCCCATATATCTGTCTGTTTTCTTCAGTAATCTTTCATAGCTAGAAATCCAGGGATAATAGGTGTGATCTCTGTCTACCTAACTATCTGTCTATCTATGTATCTATTCTAGCTAAAAGTATTTTTTTCATAGCTAGAACAAATAAATAGATAGATATCTCTGGGTTTCTAGTCGAGTATTTGTCAGCCTGGGATGACATCATCGACAGGCCAAAGTGCTTTGCCAGCCATGGTCTGCACGTGTTGCTGCTAGGCTTTCAAATACTGGCCAAGGCATTAGCCAGTCCCATAGTCCATTTTTTTAGGCAGTGCCAAACCAACAGACCTATCAATGTAACAATTTTATCTAGTGACAAGCTGAAGGTACTGCTGCTCAGTGCTAGGAGGCTTACAAATAAACTGCACCCCCTAGAAACTCTCCTGGACCTGGAGAATGCTGACAGAGAGAAGGTTCAAGACTGTAGAAAGCACCCCAGCAGTACAAGATTACAATGCCTACCACACATTCGGACCACCCTCTGAAAACAAAAAAACAAAAAGAGGAGGTGTTTCCATTTACATAAAAAACAATCATACCTCTAAGGTGGTGAAGCAGGATGACTTGCTTGAACTGCTCCATGTCCAGCTGACAATAGACAAAATCCCCCAAAGTATCATCGCTACCTGCAAGTCCCAAAGCATGAACCATGAACACCATTGTGCATACCTGAAGTTGCTAGAATCACTTACCATTCAGCTCAACACACTACTCATAGTTGATTTTAACTACCCCCTCCATAAATTGGAAACATATAGAACCACTAACATGCTGGCTCAGAGATTCCTGGACTTTATCAGTGCAAATACTCTGGAAAAGCTGGTCTGTACTCCCACTAGGGGCTCAAATATCCTTGACATAGTACTCATAAACATAGGGAAGCATTGCACTCCCCCCAAGCATAATGTCCTCATTTGTAAAAGCAGATCAGAAATCAGTATCCTTTGAAATAAATGTAATGGAAGAACCCCATCACATCCTAAAACCCTAAAGAAATTTTCCAAGGCAAATTACCTTCTATTAAATGATAGCATAGGTAATTTTAAAGCTCCCCCCATAACTCTGAAAATATGGAAGCCTTTGCAAAAGTATACACAAATGTCCTGTACAACCACATAAGCAACTTCACAGAAATCAGGAAAAAACAGCAAGATGGGACCACCACGGCTCTAAAAGCCAGTATAAATTTATTTACAGAAGTAAAACAGAATAAGCGCTTTCATGTGAACAACTCACGCTTCATCAGATCAAGATGAATAGCGTCTCCCAACGCTATTCAAAATTATTCTTGGAGTTAATGGAAGTTATGCGTATAAGATTGACCTTACGTTGTGAACTGTGACTGCACAGAAATGACAGTCCTTGACTGAAATAAACCCAGGTCTAGCCAGGAAGACAAGCCAGGCTGGAAGACCCCTGGCATAAATAGACTGTACAACTGAAGGAAGAAATTCCTGTCTAGAAGTAAGTAGGAGAGTGCACAACAGAGAAAAATATGACTCATTATTATCAACAGGCAAATCAGAAAATGAATCAAGTCTTCAAAAGCTAAATTTGCGAATAAAACAGCCTCCCAACAAAGGATAACCACGAAGCATTTTGTCCTAAATCATACAGGAAACACTCAACCATGTGCTGAGTTGGATGTAGATGGCACTATCTGTACTCAGCCAGAAAAAAATGTCAGACCTGCTGGCAAATAAATTCAGCTCAAATTTGATCCCCTCATCACCTCTGGTCACTCACCATGAAATATCCCCTACTATTACTTTGCTTGTTACCACAAGAGCAGATCAGCACTGCTCTTTTTAAAGTTAGAAACACAGCATCAGTTGGCCCTGACAGAATCCCAGGGTCCCTATTAAATGGCTTGAAACATGGCCTACCAGGCCCACTCAGATCTCTATTTAACTACAGCATCCAGACAGGATTTGTCCCAGTAGAGTGGAAGACATCAAAAATCATCCATCTGCACAAGGGGAGACCATCAACTGACCTAAGAAACTACCGATCCATAAGTCTGGCTATCCTCATAAGCAAAGCTATGGAAAGGATAATCATAGGCATGATTAACAACATAGGAAATCTCCAGACTCTTGACCCAACCCATTTCTGCTTCATCAAGGGCAGGTCCTTCCTGCTCAATCTGGTGGACTTATTTAAGAAGGTCACTAAGCCAAGAGATGACTGTAAGACAGTACATACTGCCTAACTTGATCTGGCCAAGGCATTTGACACAATACCCTACTTGGATATTATAGATAAACTCACAAATCTGGGCATAAACCTGTATTTCACCTGATTGATAGCCAAATGGCTCACTGATAGGATGCATGCTGTTAGAGTGGGGGAATCCACATCAGCAAGAAGCAAGTCACCAGTGGAGTACTACAGAGCTCAGTGCTGGCACCCTTCATGTTTGGGTATACTTCTCAGATATCAAACCAAATGTAGATGGCCTTCGGCTGATCGGGTTTGCTGATGACAGCAAGTTGGGGGCAATCACTGATTCCCCAAATGATGCTGATACCCTACAGAAAGGTCTGATGCAGACTAATGATTGGTGTCAGAACCATGGCCTCAAACTAAATGTGAAGAAGTGTATAATAATACCCTTTGGGAAATCAAATGCTCCTGCAAATTACAACATTGATAGCATTCCCCTAAGAGTGGACCCAGGTGTGTGTGATCTGAGTTCCCAGGTATATAGTAATCTGAACATTGACTGCCATGTGTCCACAGTAGAAAGTAAATCCTTCTATATGGCTCACCTTATATGTAAGTGCATGGCGTCCAGATCTAAGGATGTTATAGTACCACTGTACTTGGCCCTCAACAGATCAATATTTGTGTACAATGCACCTTTTGCCATGTACCTTTCTAGGCACCTGCAACAATAGGAGCATCCTCAGAGGTTTCCCATTAAAAAAAAAAATACAGGATGTACCTAACAAGTCATATGGGGACAGATTAAAAGCCTTATCACTGTATTCAGTTTCCTGATGATTACCGATAGTTAATCTGTGCCTGATCTGCAAGGCAGCCTCCAACCCAGCCCTTATGGAAATGTTGCATATTTACAAAACTAACTGCATGAGGTTTACCCACTCAAAAAGTTCTAAACCTGACCTCTGACATGACTAGATCATGCTGGAAAGGCAGCAATGTGCCCCAGAGATTGCCTCTCTTGTGGAATTGGCTTCCTATTCACATAAAGCAGAGCCTCCATTGACCATCTTCAAGTGCAATCTAGACCAATGGATGGGAAATCACAAATTCTCTCATGGGGTGGTGCCCTTATCCCCTATGGACAGAGGCAGACTAAAAATTGTCAAAACCCTGCTTGCTGACCCTTGTTATTTTTTCCCATAGAGATAGAAAATTGATAAAATTTAGGTAAAACTGGCTAGTAAGGGCTCTTGAGTAGTTAGCCTACTAATCCCCTATGAACCTATGGTCAACGATTTCTGAACTACAGTTGTACTTCTCTGAAACTGGGTTTCCATACATGCCACAGCTGATACTTTCTAGTGGCCTCCAAACCAAAGGGAAATAAGGTGACAGAGACAAAACATTCAGTAAAAAAAAGCAAGAAAGTCCTAGTCAAACTAGGCTCCACTACTGGGGGTTAAGCTTTTATGCAGTGAAGTCTCTAGCTTGGCTGGGTATTTCTTGTAGTTTATTACATTGTAGTGACATGACTGTTTAAGACATTTCTGGTTGCTTTCATTCCAGGAACTTCAATGTATTTGCTTTGTGCAGACATCTGCAGTTCCCTCTTTATGGTTTTCTGCCTTCTCATGTACAACGCACTATTTTGGTTTATCTTCTTTAACAACAGCTTTAGTTATGGGCTCCAGACTTTCCCTTCATGTCTATTCTTAAATCTTTCCCTATCTGAGTTAGTACAGTATCATCGTTAGCTCATCTGGCTCCTGGGCAATTCCCTAGATTGTCACCTCCTCAAACCAAAGTTATGGACTAAAATAAGTCTTCCAACCATGCAACTGTCCAAATTTTCAAAGAATGCCCAGATTTTTGCCTCATATTCATAGTTTGTTTCTCACAAAATTTGTAGTTTTCTGGATTTTTTTGTGGCATATCAGTGAGGAGTGAATTCACTAAATAATAACAGGCATTTGAGTTTCAGACTTCATGTCCTCACAAAAAAGCATGGTAACCCAAGATCGTTAATTCTAGTGACTTTCTAAGTTTATAAGCACAATATTTAAAATCTGTCCCTATGTCTGGGGCTTTGCCCCCACCTATTATTTTTGGCTTTGTCCAGATTTTATTATGGTAAGAGGGTGAGAGATATGCTTCCAAGAGTAAAGGAGCAAATCAAAGTCTCCTGTACTTCTTTAACCATAGCAAGATACTTTCAGCAACTGTAACACACACCTTTCTACAATTACTTGCACACACACACACACACACACACACACACACACACACACACACACACACACACACACACACACACACACACACACACACAGAGTCATTATAAAAGTATCATAATTTATTTATGGAGCTTCAGTATCCTTGTGGCTTCATAAATTAATGCATGCACTGCAGATCCAGCCCCCATCACCACATGCTGATCATGTTTCCTAGCAGCCACCCTTATTCATCTCTCCCGAGTTAAAGCTCTGAATCAGTTAGTCACATGGTGTATCTAAAAATGGGAAAAAACATACCCATTTTGTTCAATGGATAAAGTTGCATTCCACTACTGGGACAGCAGTGGAGCAAATCAATCAATATCTCTGCCCCTCAACTGTTTTAATGGTATGTATAGCATATGGCACAGCTTTGCACTAAATATTCGATACGAGTTTTAATTCTAGGCCACTCTTTTTCTTTCTTGAATATTTTCTGTTTATAGATGTGATTAATGCATGTATCCTCTCAAATATTTCCTGCTGATTGGGAAATTTTATCCTTTTGGATTTCAATAAGAGTTGTGTCAAGGCATATCTTATCAAAAAAAAAAAAAAAAAAAGACTGAATTTTTTTTCTTGTCTGATGATTTTTGCTCAGGTTATCCTTTCTCTGCAACATTTTTCAGTATCTCCATTCCTAAATCACTGTCTGGGAGGGGCTGTCAGAGTCACGGACTAAAACTAAATGATAAGAAATGCATAATAGCATCCTCTGGGAAGTCATCCATCTGTGGTAGCTATCATATTGACAACACACCCCTTAAAACTGACCCAGTAGTCAGGGAATTAGGGACACACATAAATAGTAATCTAGTCTTTGACCATCATGTGTCCACAGTGGTGAAGAAATCATTATATGTTGCACAACATATAAACAATGGTATGGCATCTAAGTCCAAGGAAGTCATTGTTCCACAAAATTCTTCAAACCTATCACTGAGTACAATATACCCTTTGGTATGTACCTAATCAGGCATATCCAACAACTGGAATGTCCACAGAGGTTCCTCACTAAATGAATACAGGGAGTAAGTAATATGTCCTATGCAGACTGCCTCAAGGCCCTGTCCTTCTTTTCTGTCTCATTCAGGCTTTAGAGGGGAGATCATACAGGGCATTGTCAGATTCCACTGTGATGGACCTCCTGCATATCCACAAAACAAACAGCACCAGAATTACCCATTCTAAAGACTTAAACCTTGCCTGTGATATAAATAGGACCTGCTGGAGAGATAGGTATATATCCCAGAGACTACCACATCTATGGAACAGGCTCCCAATCTATGTGAAGCAGAGTTCATCCCTAACGCAATTCAAGTGCAACTTAGACAATTGGATGGGAAACAAGAAATTTACCCTGTTTTGGCACCTATGTCTCTAATGGACACAGATAACCTGTAAATGGTTCATCTCCCAGGCCCATGGTTATACTTATCAAGGGTATCAGAACTTGTCAGAGATACGGGATGCATAGCTAGGCTTAAAGAGGCCCTTGTGGTCATTAGCCTAGTAAACATCTATGAACCTATGAAGATTCTTCAGATTTGGTCAGAAAACATAATGTGAAATTGTTCAATCTCGCCGTTTGTTCTTACACACGGGTTCGGAGCCAATCCACGGCTCCGAGTCGGCCACATCACTAGCTCGCATCTTCAAGAAAGCTCGAGGCACAGTAATATCTCATGATCCTCCGGTGCTAACCCTCAGATCTAGTTTGCCGCTAGCAGCAGATCGCATCGAGAGGCTCGGGCCAGTACAATTTTTACTGTTTTTTCTTGTTAAATATAGATATTTTTTTATATTCTTATAATCTTTATCTTAATAATTGATAGCTTCATATATATAGTAGTTGTGTGAACTAGTTTAGGTGGTTTGTTACCTTTAAAATTATTAGTAAGGGCCTTAGGCCGTTTTTTGTCTGTAAGAACTTACAGTATTTGAAAGGAAGTTAACTTTTTCTATTTTATTTTTTCTTTCAAAAATATATATACATATATCTCAGTGTGCTGTGGTGTGTTTTTTGTACATTTATATATATATACTTATATCTCTGATATTGTAGTTAAAATTTTTTTCTATAGTGCTGTCTTTTTTTCTACTAGAATGTCAGAAAAGACTAAGAGTGGATTTAAAAGGTGTCAGTGTGGACAGAAGATATCCATTACTGACAACCATTCATCCTGCGTCTACTGTCTTGGCCCTCTTCACTTGCAGGAAGACTGTTCCATCTGTCATTCCTTTAGTGGGAGGGGCATGATGGAAAGACGCAGGAAGTTTGTGGACAGAGGTTTAATCAAACCTGAGTTTCAAGAGGCCCTGGACAAGGCTGAACAGGTTTCGAAGTCTTCGAAGGGGTCGAAGTCTTCAAGAGTGTCGGAGCCCAAGTCATAGGCTCCGAGCACCTCTTTTCAAATTCGGACACCGGCTCCTATGACTTCGGTGCCGGGTGTCGAGACCTTATATCTGCACGAGGCTCAGGTCTTGGAGCCGGTATCAGAGGTACCACCATCTACTATCCTTCGCTCGGTGACGGCCTCGATCCCTTTGACCCGTTCTTCGAGGCAACTTTCCGACTCCGATGTGGACCGAGTGGTACAGAAGCTTATGGAGAACTTGGCTTTGTCAAACTTACTCGAGGTTTCATCCCAGTTGGTTTCGAAACTCGAAGCTATTCCAGTTCGCTCGACACTTCCTCCTCCGAGACCCGTCGAGTCATCGGTTTTAGGAGTCGAAGAACTGATGATTGTAGAGCCCTCGGTGCTGAAGCCTCCAGTAGTGCTATCGGCTCCGTTGACCTCAACTCCTTCGGAACCAGCCGGAGAGTCTCGGAGCCGAACATCTTTCCTGGGTTCCGGGGGGGATAGTCGAACCGAGATTTCAGTTCCGACTCTTCCTCTCGGTGCCTCGGCTCAGATCAGTTCGGATCTGTCCTCGGTGTCAGAGCCCGTGGTTCCGATTCCAGAGAATCGACCTCCTTCTTCGGATCGGGTCAGATCTTCGGGTTGGGGCACCGGTGCCTTTGACATCATGAGGAAGGTCTTGTCGGATCAGACACTTACTTCATCGGCTTCTTTATCTCCTTCCCCAAAAGGTCCACGTTCTGCTTCTGTGCCTTCGGTACCTAGCAAGCGTCGAGACCCAATGCCTCAAAAGTCCCCACAGGGAGACTCTGGTTCCTCAGATGCATCCCCAGAAGCTCCCACTGAGGATGTTCCGAGGAAACGACTGTGCAAGAGGATGCACATAGATTCCCCACAGGAATCTCTTACATCTGACACTGATTTAGATGAAACAGAAGGGACCCCACGGTCCACCTCTGAGGATGTCTCTTTTGCAGACATTTTGGAAATCCTGAAGCAAAGAGGGGACTGGCAAACCATTACCTCTTCTGCGGATGAATTGGTTTTACTGAAGGCATTTGGGACTCAACCTTCTACCTGCTGGGTGACTCCTCCCTTTGCCGATCTCATGGATCTAGTAGCTCGGAGGGCTTGGGAAACACCTGATACAGTGGAACCAGTCCCTCGTAAACCCAACAAATACATGACAGCTCCCCAAGATAAAGCCTATCTTACAAAAGAAGTTCCCGTAGACACTATGGTGGTGGCAGAGGCCACTAAGAAAGAGATATCTGAATCATCTTCCTCTGTCCATCCTCCTAATAAGGATTCTAGGACAATGGACAGATATGGGAAGCGCATATTTAGTTCGGCGACTTTTTCCATCCGATCGCTCAACTACCTTATGCATTTTACGCGTTTACAAAGAGATCTCATTAAGGAATTAGGAGATACTCTTCAGGGACACACAGATGCTGCTGTCGCCGAGAAAGTGACAGCGCAACTTAACACCCTAAATTCCATAGTCAACTCATCCATGAGGCTGATTTCATACGCAGCCGAAGGATCGAGTAGAGCGGCAGCTTCAGCGATTGCACTGAGAAGACAATCCTGGTTGCGCTTATGCTCCTTTGCGGAAACCTTTAAGTCTTCCTTTGCCAATGCCCCCTTTGATGGTGCCTCCCTGTTTGGGCCCAAAGTAAAGGAGACTCTCACGAGGTGTGAACAAGAAGGGAAGACCCTGTCTGCCGTAGGGGTCCGTTTTTCCGTTCCATCTAGACCCTACCCTAAAGGGCAACGAGGAGGAAAGATGTGGTTCTGAAAGACTCAGGGATCTTTTCAACACACCCAATGCACAGTACCAGAGCAGATCAGGATCTATTGCGCAGTCACAAATAATAAACTAAAATATCAGCACAGGCAGAAAACAACTTAGACAATATGCCAATAAATATAAAGGAAAAGTACAAAATAAATTTATTGATGACCCAAAAAATTTATAGAGACTTGGGAAACAAGGCAAAACGAATTGAAACACTACCAAAAAAGAAATATCTATGAAGATCCTGTGGAACATAACAAAGATGCTGAATGGAGAGAAGAAGTAAAAAAAATGAATAAGAAGTTCAAATCTACAGGATATGAAATGAGATGAAGTAAAGGCCAAAGAGATTGACGCAAAGTTAAGAAAAGCTCCTAACTGGAAAACCCCAGACCCAGATGCAGTACCTAACTTCTGGCCAAAAGTATTAACATCTTTACATGAAAAGGTAACCATTAGTAAGAAGTTTTTATATGCACAACCTGAATAGACACTAACTTGGGTAACAACAGTAAAAAACAATACTCCTACTTAAGAGTGAACCTGCAAGCTGTTCTGAAAACTATAGACTAATAACTTGCCTTCTGATGGCATATAAACTATACAATGGAATTGATGCCAACAGAGTTTATAGTCATTTAGAAGAAAACTCAATTATGGCAATAGAACAAAAGGGTAACAAAAGAAAGTCATATGGAACAAAGGGTCATTTGTTGTTAAATAAAGTCATAATAGAAAACTGTAAAAGGGGAAGAATCTAAGTATGGCACAGACGGACTACAAAAAAACATTTGATAGTATTCCATATTCCACATTCATGGATAAAAGAGTCCTTAAAATGTATAAGATACTCTCTACATCAATCGATAACATTACAGCACTCATGAAACAGTGGCAAACCACTTTGCAGTTAAGCCATGATAAAGAAGAAATTATTAATCCAGGGATAAAAATTCAAAGGGGGATATTCCAGGGTGACTCTTTGACACTGATGCTCTTTTGTCTTCCCTTTACCCATGAAGCTGTCTACTTATCAGATTATATCATGGCTACAATTTGGCTCCCAGAAAACAACAAAGTGTAAAGAGTTTTCATCTTCTTTTTGTGAATGATTTAAAACTGTATATTTCATTAGATGAGGAACTGAAAGCACAACTGCAAGTGGTCAAAACTTTCTCAGATGTTATAAGAATGCCGTTTAGTCTTGATAAATGTGCAAAAGCAACATTTAAAGCAGGAAAGCTGCAGCACCAAGAAAACATCAGCCTGGGCAGAAATGTGATATAAAAGAACTTGAGCAAGAGGGATTCTAAAAATATTTGGAAATTGATGAAGGATCAACAATAAAACATGAACAAATGTGAATAAAACTTAGTAAAGAATAGTTTAAAGACTGAAATTAACACTGAACACAGCACGAATATCTAGGAACAAAGTAAAAGCTAAAAAACAATTTGCTCTTCCTGTCTTAACTTACCATTTTGGAGTGACTGACTGGGCCCAAATGGTGTTGAGGAAAACACGAAGGATGCTTCATGCCTATCGACCCAGCCACTGGGGATGTGCAAGCCAGTGCATTTCTTTGTGCCAGTCCCAAGCCTGGATAAATGGGGAGGGTTGCATCAGGAAGGGCATCCGGTGTAAAACCTCTGCCAAATTACTGATGCGGAGAACATTTCATATTTACATACCAGATCGGTCGAGGCCCGGGTTAACAATGACCTCCACCAGTACTGTTAGCCAACAGGGGGCTGGTGGAAATTGGGCTACTGTTGGCCGAAGAAGAAGAGGAGGGGGAAGGCATGCCCAAAGGCAGGAAGAGAGGAGGAAGGTTAGGAGTGTAGTACTGAGGGTAGGAACTTTGAATGTTGGCAGTATGACTGGTATAGGGAGAGAGCTAGCTGACATGATGGAGAGAAGGAAGGTTGATATATTGTGCGTGCAAGAGACCAGATGGAAGGGAAGTAAGGCCAAGTGTATAGGAGGTGGGTTCAAATTGTTCTATCATGGTGTGGATGGGAGAAGAAATGAGGTAGGGGTTATCCTAATGGAACAGTATGCCAAGAGTGTTTTGGAGGTGAAGAGAGTGTCTGATAGAGTGATGCTTATGAAGCTTGAAATTGATGATGTAATGATGAATGTTGTTAGTGCATATGCTCCACAAGTTGGGTGTGCGAAGGATGAGAAAGAAAAATTTTGGAGTGAGTTGGATGAAGTGGTGGTGAGTATCCCCAAGGGTAAGAGACTAGTGATTGGAGCGGACTTCAATGGGCTTGTTGGTGAAGTGAAAAGAGGGGATGAGGAAATGATGGGTAGGTATGGTGTTAAGGAGAGGAATACAGAAGGTCAGATGATTGTGGATTTTGTGAAAAGGATGGACATGGCTGTGGTGAATACGTATTTTTAGAAGAGGGAGAAGCATAGGGTGACGTACAAGAGTGGAGGAATATGCACACAGGTAGATTATATCCTATGTAGGAGGGCCAGTCTGAAGGAGATTGGAGACTGGAAAGTGTAGTTAAGCAGCATAGAATGGTGGTCTGTAGGATGACGTTGGTGATCAAAAGAGGAGGAGGAGTGTGAAAGCAGTGCCAAGGATTAAATAGTGGAAGTTAAAAAATTATGATTGTGAGGTGGAGTTCAGGGAAGAGTTAATACAGGCACTGGGAGGCAATGAAGAGTTACCAAATAGCTGGGTAACTACAGCAGAGCTAGTAAGGGAGACTGCTAGGAAGGTGCTTGGTGTGACATCTGGACAGAGGAAGGAGGACAAGGAGACATGGTGGTGGAATGAGGAAGTACAGGAGAATATGCAGAGGAAGAGGCTGGTGAAGAAGTGGGATTGTCAAAGAGATGAAGAAAGTAGACATGAGTATAAGGAGATGAGGCGCATGGCAAAGAGAGAGGTGACAAAGGCTAAGAATAAGGCATATGGAGAGCTGTATGAGAGATTGGACACTAAAGAGGGAGACAAGGACCTGTACTGATTGGCTAGACAGAGGGACAGAGCTGGGAAAGATGTGCAGCAGGTAAGGGTGATAAAGGACAGTGAGGGAAACGTACTCACAAGTGAGGAGAGTGTGTTGAGTAGATGTAAAGAGTACTTTGAAGGGCTGATGAATGAAGAGAATGAGAGAGAGAGAGAAGGTTGGATGATGTGGGGATAGTGAATCAGGAAGTGAAGCATATTAGCAAAGAGGAAGTAAGGACAGCTATGAAGAGGATGAAGACTGGAAAGGCTGTTGGCCCAGATGACATACCAGTGGAAGCATGGAGGTGCTTAGGAAAAATGGCAGTGGAATATTTAACCAGATTGTTTAATGAAATTATGGAAAGTCAGAGGATGCCTGAGGAGTTGAGAAAAAGTGTTTTGGTACCTATCTTTAAGAATAAGGGTGATGTGCAGAGCTGCAGTAACTACAGAGGGATAACATTGATCAGTCACAGCTTGAAGTTATGGGAAAGAGTAGTGGAAGCTAGGTAAAGAAGGGAGGTGATGATTAGTGATCAGCAGTATGGTTTCATTCCAGGAAAGAGCACTACAGATGCAATATTTGCTCTGAGAGTGTTGTTGGAGAAATACAGAGAAGGTCAGAAGGAGTTGCATTGTGTCTTTGTGGACTTAGAGAAAGCATATGACAGGGTGCCTAGAGAGGAGTTGTGGTATTGTATGAGGAAGCCGGGAGTGGCAGAGAAGTATGTAAGAGTTGTACAGGATATGTACAAGGGTAGTGTGACATTGGTGAGGACTGCGGTGGGAGTGACAGATACGTTTAAGGTAGAGGTGGGATTATATCAAGGATCAGCTATGAGCCCTTTTTTATTTGTGGTGGTGATGGACAGGTTGACAGATGAGATTAGACAGGAGGCCCCATGGACTATGATGTTTGCAGATGACATTGTGATATGTAGTGAGAGTAGGGACCAGGTTGAGGAGACCCTGGAGAGGTGGAGATATGCTTTAGAGAGGAGAGGAATGAAGGTCAGCAGGGCTAAAACAGAATATATATGTGTAAATGAGAGGGAGGGTAGAGGAATGGTGAGGATGCAGGGAGTAGAGTTGGTAAAGGCGAATGAGTTTAAGTACTTGGGATCAACAGTTCAGAGTAATGTTGAGTGTGGAAGAGAGATGAAGAAGAGAGTACAGGCAGGGTGGAATGGGTGGAGAAGAGTGTCAGGAGTGATTTGTGACAGACGGGTACCAGTAAGAGTGAAAGGGAAGGTCTACAAGAGGGTAGTGAGACCAGCTATGTTATATGGGCTGGAGATGGTAGCATTGATGAAAAGGCAGGAGTCAGAGCTGGATGTGGTAGAGTTAAAGATGTTAAGATTTGCTCTGGGTGTGACTAGGATGGACAGGATTAGGAATCAGTATATTAGAGGGTCAGCTCAGGTTGGACAGTTTGGAGACAAAGCAAGAGAGGCAAGATTGCGTTGGTTTGGACATATGCTGAGGAGGGATGCTGGGTATATTGGGAAAAGGATGCTAAGGATGGAGCTGCCAGGTAAGAGGAAAAGAGGAAGGCCTAAGATAAGGTTTATGGATGTGGTGAGAGAGGACATGAAGGCGGTTGGTGTGAAAGAGCATGATGCAGAGGACAGGAAGAAATGAAAACAGATGATCTGCTGTTTTGACCCCTAACGGGAACAGCTGAAAGAAGATGATAAGTGTATACCAAGATTATATATTCCCATTTTGAAGGAGGTTTGTGCCTTCTTGAAACTGATTACATGTATAGATCTGCAGTCATAAGACTGCATACATATCTGCTGACCTCACAAGATCCAAACATACTGAATGATTTAAAATATGAAGAAAATAAGTCTAAGATGACTTCCTTGCTTAGTTTAACAGAAGCATATCTGTATCAAGTGGGAAGGGAAATCAGACCAGAAGTAGATAAAAATCAGGCAGCAACTGAATGTGCCAAAAACAAAGCAAGAATATAAGGTGAAGAATCAGATGAGAAGTCAATAAATGTGGAAAATGCATAAATATAGTTGCAAGTATAGAAAACTCTAGGTACAACCTCATATTGATCAGGATCATACTCAGGAATTGTTAAGGAAAGATTAATTTAAACCAACAGATGAAAGGTTAATATTGGTGGCCCAAGGTAGTGGACTAGATACGCATTGGTTTACAAAGTGCATTGAACATGTGGAAGAAACAGACAAATATATGTTTTGTAAAACATAGTTAGAAACATAGAAACATAGTTAGAAACAGTCGCATATCCTGTTGTTGGTTGTGACAGAAAGGCTATATACTGAAAGGCATAATACTATGACAAGATTGTTGCAATGGGAATTGTGCAAACCTTATAATATTGAAGTAGCTGAAAAACATTGGAAACATGGGCCGCAAAGCATTAAAGAAAATGATGAAGTTTATATTCCATCGGATCACCCATTATCGACAGTTAAAAAAATAGTTGCGAGAAAACCAGATATAGTAGTCCATGAGAAGAAGACAAAAGTAGCATTGACCATTGAAATTGCTACACCCAGTGACTACAGTGTCTTATGTACAGAGAGACACAGATTCATAAAATACAAGGATTTGCAGGCAGAAATGAGAGCAATTTAGAAGAAGGATAAGCAGACAGTTCCAATAGTAGTAAGAGCAATGGGTCTTATAAAAAAAATTACAATTGTACTTAGATAAGTTACCTATATATAGAACTCTATATAAATTGCAGAAGGAGTCAATACTGGGCAGACTGTGGATGTTGCAAAGAGTACTTCTGGCTAACATCAAAGATTAAAGCAATACTAATTTCAAGAACTTTAATCCTACTTTGACTTAGGAATGAGGTCCATTTCTGTCATAGTATTAGAAACCCAAAAGTCTTGGAGAAATTAAAAAAGAGAAAATGTTTGTGTTCAATTCTATTTATGCTATGTATTTACACGTGTCTCACAGATTTTTAGATGATGTGTTTTTCATGTGAAAAGGGGAGAGAGGGATTTTTCAAAAAATTCTTGAATATTTAAAATAGACTACTTTCTTCTTAAAATTTATATCATGTGGAATTTGAGGACATCAGTTTTCTGAATGCTACCATTTCCAAGTGCAACATTAACAAGGGATTTACCTCTATTATCTTTAGTAAACCAACATTTTCCAATTTATACTTGATTTATTCTAGCTGCAATCCTTTACCATAAAAGAAGATTATCATAAAGGGACAAATGGTACATGTTCTAGAATAATAAGTGATGATAATATCGTATTAAAATAACTGAGGTTGTTTATAAGATGTTTTTAGACAGATGTTACCCATTGAATTTATTATCAGGGTAAGAACAAGATTGCTAATGTTAGGAAATACAAAGTTTAGGACAATTATAGGCAATTCTCGTTTTGTTTTACACATTTTCAAAAAGGATAAAAATCACAAAAGTAAAAAAGAGAACTCATTGCCTTATTATCCCCTACTCCGGGGAGAGTGTTATGGTTAAGATCCTTATGAAAAAAAAATCAGATTTGACATTTAATAGTGAAATAAAAGAAAAAAATGGGTAACAACCCATTTGTTGTTTATAGCAATAGCAGGAACATTATTAAAAGTTTAGAAAATGAAAGAAACAATAAGATATTTATAAGAACATGCATGAATAATTGCAGTTAATGCACTTATTGTAGGTATATTAATGATAGTGCTAATGTTGTAGTCGAAGGATATGATATATCTATCGGATGTCCTGGACCTTGCAATGTAGAGAAAGGTGGGGTATTATGTTTTGCACTGCGGTGGTGGTGCTGAGGTAGCGTTGTCGCCTCACAGTAAGACGTTGTCCTGTTCGATTTTCATCTAAAACGTCTTCTGTGTGGAGACATGCGTGAATGGGCGTACCTTCATTGAAGGTTGTGCGTCAGACCTGGCAACGCGGTACATAAAAATCTACTGCCAATCATTAACGGACTGGAGTTCCGCTGTGTCGACCCCTAACCGTGAAAAGCCGAAAGATACAGCAACAACATTGTGTGTGACTTCTGCATCATTTTATGTTGGTAAGACTGAAAGTAGACTGAGAGACAGACTATAAAAACACTGCCACAATATCAAAAACTGTAAGAGTACTGATGCTTTATTAAGACACTCAATGATGTGTTTTAATTTTAAAAAGTTTATATTTTTTATTATAGCTAATAGTAGGGTTACCCATAGAGCTGGTCACTGGGAAAACATTTTAGAGTATGAAGAAGTATTGTATCCATGTCAGTTGAATGTCACATTTCCAAGTCTAAATTATACTTTCTCTATATCTAGTACTAAAAATGAGAGAGGCTAGGCTTTAGATAAATTATCATTTAAAGACATCTTAATTGGAGATGTAACTTTGCGGTTTATATTTTACATTGCCACTGTTTATGCTTTACATATTTTTACAGTAAAGCATTCATTTTTATTTATTTATTTATTTTGTGTGTGTGTGTGTGTGTGTGTGTGTGTGTGTGTGTGTGTGTGTGTGTGTGTGTGTGTGTGTGTGTGTTTTATATTTGTAAGTTTAAATAACAGGAAAAGTCACATATTTTTGCAGCTTACCAATTTGGGTTATAATAATTTTAATATGAAATTTTAAGACTAAATCACAACAATGATGTGGTATAAGTTGATTGGCTGTGTAATACTGTATAATTAAATGTGTTAGAATGGTTGTTTTATTCTGATGCAGTTTCATCTGAGATGAAAGTGCTTAATTTTTGTATAAATATATATATATATATATATATATATATATATATATATATATTTTTTTTTTTTTTTTTTTTTTGATTTAGTTAAATCTTGGTGTTTTTGGTTCTTTGGTAGACATATCCCATGATTCTTCAGAGATTAGCATGAGGACATTATTCATCCTTGGATGAGACTGCCCATATCATTATAACATTCCAGGATCCATGGATGGCAAAATTTGATATCAAAGCTGCCTTTCATCTATTTCCTGTTTGTGTGGAAAGAATTGATCACTTCTGGGCATGAGTTTTCAGAATGTAACATTGCTCTATCTTTCTGCTCACCATGATGCAGACCTTGATACACTAAACCACTACTCTTCCAGCTAACCCACTATTCTGTGATTCACCACTGCATCAGAGAAAATATAAAGTGTTTCAGAAGACACCCAATATTTTTTTCCAAAGAGATGCACAATTATAATTATACAGGATGATTCCATGCTCTCTCTCTTTATAACTCTTAACCAAAAAATTTTTTGCAACAGCCTTTTTAAGGAAATAGGCCATGGATCAAAGAAATGTCCTACCTAAGCCACTGTCTGGCAAGCAAAACTGAGGAGACCAAAAAGCTCCTTTATCTCTAGTATTTTTACCTTACACGCATCTATGAATACATCAGTAACCTCTCTCAAGTGCACCCACTTGACCTGTGGCAAATTAAAGGACAATGAAGTCACATCAATTTCAAGCTCTAGGTGTATCAGGGATATAAGAGGGATCTCAGTTTTGTCTTCCATAATTGGTACCTTAAGCTGCTGACATAAAACTACAAACTGATCCTCAGACTCCATTGCATGCTGTTCTCCAGTCCCTAAAACTACAAAGCAGTCTGGCAGGAACACTTCTAAAATCAAAGAGTAGTATTTTACACAGACAACCAGGCAATGGTGAGGATAATATTTAAGAAGACTTATTGGTCAACATGGTTTATGCCATGTTGTGGCTCCTAGTTCTTCATAATCTCTGAATCAACTTATCATTCACTGACAAGTATGCCTCTGACAGGTACAGTATGATAGCTGGCAGTCTTTCTCATTTCCAGATTTCCTTATTCCACAAGCTGATTCCAGAGTTCCAAGAAACCTGTTGTTATAAAGTTCCTGTATAGTTCATTAGGACAATCTTTCATTCTTTTTTGAAGTGGACACTAGCCAGTCACATATGAAGAGTCAGTGGTCCCCATCTCTTATCAATAATTATTTGATCGCTAGGTACTTCTGAAATGATGCAGCTGAGAATGTTGAAATGCAATTGTCAGCTCTGAGCTGGTGGTTTAGGTTTCCTGGCTTGCCAGATTATTTGATACATTTGGACTATAGGCAAGATTCTCAGAGGATGGGAAAAGGGTAAAGAGACTAGCAAGGATAATGCATGAACCCCTGACAGAACATTTATGCACTGCTATTCTGGTATTGTATCTGTGGCTTAGGACTACCATAAATATGCTAGGTTTGGACATATTGCCTTATTGGTTATGACCAGGTGCCACCATAGTCAAAGAGCTCTTGAAGTCAGTACACAGGAGAGATGTCACTGTGCCCTGTAATGGGTTATTGCTATAGATTTCCTAATCTAAAACTGACCAGCATGGGCCAGACCAGCAGGTTATGTTAGTGCATCAGGTTCATTCACATGCATAATATACCTGTTTTAGAACATATGTCAGTTAGAGAAGAGCGCAGCTTCTGAGGATTTTGTGTTCAAACTCCATTCAGGCCTCCCCATTACTCCTAGGGTCATAGTTTTTCTGCTATGTAAGACATTGATTGCCCAAGGTTTGCCTACCAAAGGGTATCCTTCCCATTCATTTTGGATAGGGGGGCCATCAACTTAGCCAGGGGGAGTCAGTCAGTGGAAATTATAAAACATCAGGTGGGTTGTTTTCTAGAGCTTTTCTATCTTATATTAGATAGTTTCTGTTGAGTATTGGTTCAACTAAAGTTTTGCATTCTTTTTCAGATGTCAGATGTGTTTTAATACTGGAGCACTATTTTATTTCCAAGGCAGCTAACAAAACAGTTGTACAACAGAATGGGGCAATCTGTAGAGTTGATCCTTCATTCTGGGAAGTAACCTGAAATGGCTTTGTTTTCAGATCTCAGGGATCAGTTATGATCAGTGGTGGACTTTGCTTTTACACAGGGAGGAGCCCCCACATATTGTGGTAATCCATTTAGTGTGTAATGATATTAGCTTTGTGCAAAAGTGGCATTTGTCATGCAAAATGTTTGGGAACTCAATCACACTTCAGCTTACTTCTATGAAAACAATTTGGTCATCCATAGTTCTAAGTATTTGGTGGGTTAGAGCAGTGAAACCAACAGTGTTGCAACCAACAATGAGGTTCATCAATCAAAGATTTCTGAAGGTTGCCCCCTGTTGGATTTTTATGTTGCTGAAAATCCAGACATTGTGGATAGAGACCGACTATGGCTTTATTCTGATGGGATTCATTTTAGCTATTTGACATTGAATATGACTTCCTTAATTTGCATATCCACTTTTCTGCAAGAAAATATGTGGTTTAGCAGCATGATTTGTGTGCTTGTAGCTGCAGCTTAACAGCAAATTTTCTTACTACAGAAGTTATAAGTTATATAAACAGGCATACACAAGCAAATACATGTGTATGTTAAGAGTGCAAAAAATTAAAATAAATAAATAAATAAATGTGTGTATAAAGGGTGAAGGATTTCAGAGGACAGAGGTCTCATTTCATATATTATTATCCAGCATGGTGTCCATGGTACAAGAATATAGATTTGTAAACCAATGACTGATCTGCCAGAGGTCAGCAGCAGTGAAAAACAGGACAACAGAGGTATGATCTCAGTCAGGAAGGGGAGAAAACAGCTTGCAATATCAGCCTGCTAGTGGTCACTGTATTCTCCTCCTTATTATTACTCTGTTTCCTTCCTGGGCTGCCACGTGAATGAGTGGTGCATTACGGGGTGCAGGATCAGTTATCATGGTAGCTGAGGGGGTGCGGGGTTATGCCACTTGGCTTGAGAATGGACAAACAAGCCAGTGTAGGTGCAATGCTGTGCTGCCTGGCAAAAGGCTGTCTAGTACATCGAGGCCTTATAAGTAGATTACTACTTTTTTATGACTACGCTATCTGAGATTGTTTATTGGTTGGCATATTTATTGGTTCACAGTTATGAGATGGTATTGTTATAAGCTAAGTTAGTTGCATTGGCTGTATGTATGATTGTGTCTTTATTGGGAGGGGCTTAGGGGACATACTGGAGGAGGATGAAGCGAGGAAACAGATTTTCTGTATCTTCAGTTTCCTGCTCTCAGCTAAATTTAGAAACAGAAAAAAAAATTCTGGAGGCTACAGATAAAGCAATTTTTCACTCTAAATTATACTTATGTGCTTCGAAACACATCATTTGTTGAAAGTTAATATATTCATTTACTTATAATACATTTTAGAAAATACAACTTCACTCTGTTATCATGTGGTAGTGCTATCTGAATACCACGCAATACAACAGAGACACTGCGAATGAGGTATGTACTTCACATAATCTATATAGGGGTAACACAAGATGTACAACTGAACTGCCTAGAACATTTCTGCAGAGCATAACAAGAAACTTCTTGTAGCAAGCATGTTCCTGTTTGAAAATTTACAACAGCCAGCAATTACAAAAATTGACTACTGGAAATGAGAAATGGAGTTAGAGGAAATGATGTGGTACTTAATAAGTAGTACATATTCAATTCCAAAAATACTTATATCATTATTTCGCTGTAACATACAACTGATTAAATTACAATTGACCTTTACCCTTATTACTGCCTATGGCAACTCTTGTGACTCTACAGACACCTTTACATTTCTGAGTGTAACCCCTGAACACTATCTCTTTTTCTCATTTTTTCTATGAAAAAATGCACCTCCATAGCTCCTGGAATTGTGCTGACATATGAAAGTGCCCAGTTATTCGCTCTTTTTTTAGGCAAAGCCTCATTACTGGAATACAAGTTGAACAGGGGTATTGACATTTCTGCTTTTTCTTATGTTGCATACAGATTCATATGTCACAATCCTTAGTTGAGTAACAAATTTTCACTTTTCTGTTTTAAAGACTTCATTTTATTTGCAACTTCAACTGTCCTAATAGGTGCATTGATTCAAAATCTCCTACCAAAGATACTGAAAGAAATGGTTCTTCAACTTTTCCTGACTTTACTTTTACATAATGACCATAAAATTTGGCTTGTTAGACATACAGATTTGACAGGCTTTACAAAAATGACTGATGGTGTGTCTGTGAACTGAAACAAAAAAAACTGCAAGATTACATCCAATGTGACCATCTGTTACTACTCACTTTGAGATGCTATAGAATAATATCAAGTCCCTACACTGAAAATGATAACTTTTCATGGAATATTTGTTAAAAAGATCAGATTACGTTTTCCAAAAATTGCTAAGAGAGTTTTGAGTCCATTTCTAAGGCTCTAAGGATTTTTTACTTTTTTTTGTCTGAAAACAAGTTTATAACAGTTACCAATTATGATAATATTGCTCGAGTAGAAAACATGAATGTAGTTGTTTTGCCAAAGAATTACCAGATGTCATAGTGCCAACAAAAAGGACATTGCTAAGTATACAAATTCTTTTGGAAAAGTAAATCTTTACGTCTTCGACACATCAACATTAATAATCTCATGTAGAAAAATGCATTTTATAGTGCCTGCTCTTTCAGACACATTCCGAATTACATTAAAATAAAATAGACTCCTGCATTATGATTCAGCATTTTCAGATAACAGTATATGATGCTTGATGACAAGACGTTATACAGATAAGAAATGATATTGTGTGTTAAGGTCTTCATACTTGTTTGGTATGAATGCTACTTGTGGTCACCCCTGACAAGCGGCCATTGGTCTAGTGGGACTAACCTGGTTAACCTGGTTAACAAAATATAATTAACTAACTAACTAATTACACACTACAAGATCTCCTACTGGAACATGGTAAAATAAACAGATGACAATAGGACATGGGAAGCATATTAAAAGGAAAAGATGCGAACGATCAAGAAAAAGAGGTCCTAGAGCAGGAATTAAGGTCGGACTAAAAACAAATCCACACAGGCCTGCACTTCTGTGCTGCTGGCAAATGTACGATCACTAGAGAGAAGATGGACTACTTAAGGATGGTTATTTTCACACAAGCTAAAGTGAGAAATACCTGTTTACTTGTGTTCACTGAAACTTGCATGAACTCTAGTATAAATGATAGTACAATATATATATAGAGGGGATAATATTATTTTGTGCTGATAGAAAATCTCGTTCAGGAGGTGTGTGTGTGTGTGTGTGTGTGTGTGTGTGTGTGTGTGTGTGTGTGTGTGTGTGTGTGTGCGTGTGTGCGTGTGTGCGTGTGTGCATGTGTGTGTGTGTATCAACAACAACTGGTGTACAAACTGTGAAACAATCACCTTTCACAGCTCAGAGAACATCAAGTTCATGTCAATAAAATGCAGCTCCTTCTACTTACCTAGGGAGTTCAATGGAGTGAGCTTAACAGCCGTTTACATTCTTCCTAGTGCTAATACCAGTGAGGCATTAAACATTCTGTGTCTGTCCCTAAATGACCTACAGAATGAAACCCAGAGTTTGTTCATATAATTGCAGGTGTTTTCAATCAGGCTGACCTGAAATCTGTATTACTCCACTGCCATCATCATGTAAACTCTGCAACAAGAGGGGAGAACACTGTGTATAAGATGTACACAAATGTAAAGCTGGCCTAAAAACCAATACCTTATCCACACCTGGGCAACTCAGACCATCTGGCCATCATGCTGTTTCCTGCATATAAACCATTGCTAAAAAGGGGCAAACCAATAACCAAACTAGTAAGGATATGGCCTAAGGGAGCAGTCTCAGCACTGCAGGACTGCTTTGAATGCATGGACTGGTCAGTGTTTAGAGAGACAGCTGAGAAGAACCAACATATAGACCTGGAGGAGTACACAGAATCAGTGATGGCCTACAATTCAAAATGTGTTGATGATGTAGCAGTCATCAAAAGCATCACCATACATGCAAGCCAGAAACCCTGGCTGTTTTGTGAAGTATATGAGCTCTTAAAGGCAAGAAATGTTGCATTCAAATCAAAGGGGAAGGATGCCCTAAGAAAGGCCAGAACAAATCTAATTAGAGGTATAAAAGAGGTAAAGAGGACCTTTGGATGTAAAATTCAGGTACATTTCTCTGACCAAACGGTCTCCAGACATCTCTGGCAAGACATACAAGCAATAACCGACTACAAGCCTGCATCCTCCCCATGCGATGATAACACATAATTTCTGAATAAACTAAACACTTACTTCAGCAGATTTGACATGGATAACAACACTGTGACAAGTAAGCTCTCTGTTGAACAGGGTAAAGATGTGCTATGTCTCAGCGCATCTGACATTTTGAAGACCCTGAGGAGAGTAAACCCAAGAAAAGCAGCCGACCCTGATAATATTATGGGAAAGGTTCTTAGAGAATGTACTACTACTCAATTGTCCATTGTACTAACTGATATTTTCAAAATATCCCTGCATCTAGCAATTGTACCTAAATGCTTCAAAAATATGACAATCATTCCCTTACCCAAGAAATCTCAACCAACAAGTCTAAATGATTACCGACCAGTTGTGCTTAGATATATAGTAATGAAGTGTTTTGAGTGGCTGATCAAGAATCATATCTCTTCACATCTACCTGCAACACTGGACACATTACAGTTTGTTTATAGATTTAACCGCTGCATGGCTGATACTATAGCTATAGCACTACATGAATTATTGGCCTATCTACAGAACAAGAATTGCTATGTCAGATTGCTAATCATCAATTTTAGTTCCGCCTTCAACACTGTCATCCCCCAGAATCTGATACTGAAGCTGATCCAGCCAGCATCAACACCGCCCCCCCTATGTAACTGGATACAGGACTTTCTTATAAACAAATCCCAAAAGGTATGTGTGGGAAATAGTTCAAACAGTATCACACTGAGCACAGATGGCCCACAAGTCTGTGTTCTGAGTCCTCTTCTATTCACCTTGCTGATGCATGACTGCATGGCCAAGCATAAATCCAACAAAATCATCAAGTTCATGGATGATACCACTGTTGTAGGTCTTGTCAAGAACAGAGAGGAAACAGTCTACAGGAAAGAAGTGGAGCATCTGATAGGCTGGTGCGACATCAACAATCTGGCCTTGAATGTAAGCAAAACCAAATAATTAATAGTGGATTTCAGGAGCAAAGAGGAGGTACTTCAAACTCTGGAGATTAAAGGGGTGGCAGTGGCAAGATTCAAAAGTGCCATGTTCCTGGGGGTGCATATCTCAGATGACTTATGCTAGATGACTCACTTTAACCATATAGTGAAGAAGGCACAAGAACATCTGAACTTCCTATGGAAACTGTGGAAGACAAATCTGGCACAAACCATCTTCAAAGCCTTCTATAGGGGGACCATTGAGAGTATCCTCACTAATAACATCATCATATGGTATGGAAACTACAAAATGTCTGACTGCAAGGCTCTCCAGAGGTAGTGAAGACAGTGGAAAAAATCTTTGGTTCCTCTGTCTCATCCATGGATGAGCTGCATGAGACTAGGTGTGTGGGAAGACCTAGGAAGATAATAGATGACCCTGCCCATCCTGCACATGTCATGTTCTTCTGACTGTCCTCAAGTATATGATATCACAGTTTACACTGCAAAATATCTTGACTGAACAGGAGTTTCTTTCCTCTTTCCATAAGACTGCTAAACTCAAATGTCAGGCATTACAGTAAATAGCAGGATCAATATCCACAAGCTGTGGTATACTGTCTGTAGTAAAATCAGGACCAAAAACTATAGTTTCCTGCACCAAAGTCTCTCCACCAATAAAGCATGAAGCAAATCCAAAAAACAATAGTAGAAGACACCAAGGTGAGTTTAACCATTTAAATGGTTGGTTGATTTTTAACTGTTGAGTATTATCTGAGGAAGGGCATGTTTGCCTGAAAGGTTTCTACATTTTTTACTCACCTTGGTGTCCCCTACTATTGTTGTTTTGGATATACTGTCTATAGTAACTATTTGGCAATTGCGTAATAACTGGAACAGTTAGCCAATCTCTTTCATTACTATTAGTGCAATAGCCAGAGTGAGTCATCACTCTACATATGTGCAATATGAACAGAGTTTATCACACTACTAATGTGGCTGTGCAATATTCTAAGCAAATCACAATGGGACTTCATAGTTTGTGCAATACTTACTAGTATAATATTGTCTAATGTCTTATTGTCTAATATGTGGTAAATTTATGTGTTGTCAATTATCCTAATTATTACTGTATGTGAATCTCTCTTACTGTTAACCACAGGAAATGCTGTAAATAATGCAAAAGCCAAAACTCCATAGCAGTGCAGAAAAGAAAGTCAGTAAAGGTCCATACACCTGCAGACAAAGACAAAGCCAAGCCAAACCAATATGGTATAAAGTATTTTATTTTTTTTTTTTTATTATGGTATAACGTTTAATACAAAATATCCGCATCAAGTAAGCGCTTTCGTTTCACCCACGGAAACTTCATTAGAATGGTGTATTGTCACAGACAAACTGTTAAAATAATCAAAACCCAAATGTGAGTGGCTGTCAGTTATTACACAATGTTTGAAAATTTAAAGAAACATCACAGAAACGTATATACTCTTGTTTAACATATATACACACAGGTTACCATTAGATGACTGAAACGCCAAAATGTCGACATTCAGATAGCTAAGACCATATCATCGACTTTCGGAATTTCGAACATCCAAAAAAAAAAAAAAAACCACTACAAATTTCAAACACATTACTAGCAGGGGACATGCACCCCCCCCCCGGGGGGCTCCACCCACCAACCGTAACTTAAACATATGAACTCCGAGATCGCACTATAGTGCAGAAATGGAAATCTTTCCGTTCCGCAGTGTACTGAGATACTGGTTCTGCATTGTTGGCATTGCAAATGTCGATCATATGTTCTCGGCCATATGAATGTTGGCATTTTGCAGTGTCAACAATGTGAAGGGGACCCATACACACATATATGCACAACAGAACTTGGTAACAATATTTACAAATATTTACAAAAATGTAAGTACACAAATATTATTTACAAAATTCTATAGAATCCCCTAAACATGACAACAAAGATGTTATAAAATGTTTGCTTTCAGTTTCAAGGCAGGAACTATCGAAAGGTGGTCATTTAAAGCAGGGTTTACACAGGCATCAAAGAACATTTACCATATCATCTCTTGATATTCTGGTTTTCTAATCACCAAGGCTTTCTGGAATCTAAACTTGCTGTATCACCCAGAATTTAAATTTGGCTGAGGGACAAACTAAACGATGTCTATACAGGGCATTGGTGTCTTTGCCCCTGTTTAGATCATATAAGTACTCATATATTCTCTGTCTAAGACATCTTTCAGTCTTGCCTATACAGAATGTATAAGAGATGGTACAATATGCCATGAATACTATTCTTTTAGAGGCACAATTGTGGTGTCCATCAGCAGGTATAAACTTATCCAAGCTTGGTAAAAATAACTCACTATTACTGGCCACCATCCAACACTGTGCACAACTACCACATCTGAAAGTACCCTTATTTTTGTGCAGTTTAAAGTTATTAACTCGATGCATTCTCAAACAAGTTCTTAAGGTTGGAACCTCTCCTATAACTAACCTTAAAAGAATATTAAAAAACTGAAAGAGTGTTGGACATCATGGCAAACATATTCCAGAACTTAAGAATAATTTCTTTACTTCGCAAAGAATCTTGGTTGTACCCTAACACACAGTATATATCCTTGGTTCCAGAGGTTACTTTGCCTAAAAGGTAAACATCTTGTGTTACCCCTATTTCCATGGTCTCCTGAATGTCAGCTGTCATAGCAGTAATACTGTTGTTGTCAATAGGCTTACCCCTAATCAAGGGGTAATATTTAATTCCCAAACCATTCATAATTTCCTTCTTGATGTTATCAATAAGAAGTTTGAGATAATCTCGAGCCAAAAATAAGCTCTCAATAAATTCTAATTCCCTACTCAGAACTTGTTCATTAGAAGTCATCAAGGCTGTCCTCACCATTTGACCCTTCACAATATTCTTTTTTGGGGGTAGGGGTGGTTACTTCTGAAGAGTAAGTACGGATTTGAAAAGTATTCTTTTCTGTGTATTTCAGACACATATTCACTAATTTCTTTATCTTTAGAAATAAGTACATCTAGGTATGCAATAGACTCAGGGTCAACTGAACTGGCAAAGGACAGGAAACTGGTAGTGGAGTGTAAAAATTGCATAAAAATTGTTGTTGACTCAGATTACCATCACACAACATAAAAATATCATTCTAATAACAGTAATAGGCATGAATATTTTTGAAAAAATAACTGGTAAACACAAAATGTGTCTCCCAATAAAGGAGTACCAAATTAGCGAAAATTGGGACACATGCTGCACCCATTGCTACTCCATTCAGTTGTTTATAATATTCACCCTGAAAATAGATAAAATTGTTGTCCAAAATAAGTTCCATATTTTCCAAAATCAGCCTAAAGTCATTGGCGTTCAAAAAATCCAACTCAGTCAAAACTTCTTCAAACCAGGTTAAACCTGTTTGGTGGGGTATAACTGAGAAAAGATCTTTAACATCTATGGTCATGAAAATATAGCTGGTATCAAAGGGAACCTGCCCTAACTTAGTCAGGAAATCCCAAGACCCTATTAAGATGTGTTGGTGTAGTCCATACAATGGCTTTAGCTTAGACTCAATAAACATGCCCAAGGGTTGTATTTTTGAGCCAGCTGATGCTACAATTGGCCTCAGTGGGGGGGGGGGGCTTCTGCAAGTTCTTATGGACCTTGGGGATTCCGAAGATTCCTAGGATAACCGGTCATATTACTCGTAGGAAATTGTACAATTTTGTATCAATCATACCTTGCAAGAGATTATCTTCCAAAATAATATCTATCCTTTTGTACTCTATTTCAATCTCATTCCCAGAGACCTGACAATATCTACCTTCTTTGGTTAAGATATTTAACATTTTCCCCATATAGCTCCAATATGTCATTAACACCATGCCAACCCCTTTGTCTGGCTTCATAATACTTAGCTCCTTGTTGTGACAACGTATATAAAACATCCCTTTCTTCCTGACTTAAGTTGTCACATGCCATCTTTTAGATTTGAAAAAAATGTTTCAACTCATTCTCAAGTAAAACATCAAAATTGGACAACACTGGTGCAGTGGTGAGTTAAACGTACTCTTCCTGGAAAACACAATCTTAGTACCCTGGGTCTGAAAGGGAGATGAAATATCATGCCCCAGGATTCAGCAAGCTCTGCATGGTGTGCAGGAATAGTGCAAGAGCTGCTGCAGGCAATATGGCTGACGTGCGATCCAGGAATGAGCTCCTGGGATGTGCATGAATGCCCCTGCACTACTCCTGCATGGACACAGCCCCTGTATGCTAATTACCTCATTTAGCAATCCAGGAAGCAGGCAGGTGTCCATGCAGGAATAGTGTAGACTGCAGAAATATATTCAGCCAGTAGCTGAATACATTTCTGCAAAGTATAATACGGAGGCATGACAGCTCGTAAAAACACATGTATTAGAAGGGTTAGGCATACCAAAGGCCAATTATATGGCCATAGGAATGAAAATTAGTTGCAAAATTATAATAATTCACTTATTTTTGGCCAGATTCGGCCGTTTAAGCATAGGGCAGTGGTATGCAAGCAGGATTGGCCCAAAAATAATAAAAAAAGTTGGAAATAAGCTTTTAAATCAAAATCATAATTTTGTCATAATACTCAGTGGCATGCATAATACAACAAGACCATGAAATAGTGCTTGCTAGGGGGGAAGGCTGAATGCCGGTTTTATAAACATGCATTAGCAGTCAATCCTATGCAAATGAGGGCAATGATACTAAATCACAGATTTTCCCTCAGTGCTAGCTTGCACCCAACCGTGTAGGTGCAGTAATTCCATGGTGTAAGCCTAAGAGCTAGATGACTTCATAAGGGGGTGTGTCATGCATGCTGTAAGCTTATTGGAGCTCTGTGGCCCATGTTTGCCCTTAGTTAAGCACATCTAAGGAAGGGGGAGTGTCTGAGCTGCCTGGCAGTATTTACATTGCCTAAATGGGTGTGCACACCACGCACCGTGTTTTAAACAAACAAAAAAATAATAATAAACCAGGAAATAGCAGCTCTGTTCACATCTGAGTACTGGGTTTGTGCTGCGCACCTCAGGGCTTAAACAGGGAGGCAATTTGAAGGGAAAACAGCAGTAGGAAGGTACTCAAGGATAACTAGCATAGCTGACAGGTGAATATATCAGAAGCAGCCAATTAGACAGGCAGCAGCCCAGCCCAGTCCAGCACACTACTATAAACTATGCAAACACCTTTCCCTCTGTTTTTCCCACAAATTCTACACCAGCAGTGTACACAAACGGGGAAATTTTACCTAACAAAAGCAACAAAATAATAGGGGCTGCTTTCACTCTCATAAATCAATATGTGGAAGAGGCTGAGGGTGGTGAGGATGAGAATGCTGACGACCATCCCACAGTGAGGAGAAGGAGAAGAGTGTACAGACCCAGGGTAACCTACCAGGGGCTACATGAGCTGGAGATAGTGGAGCGCTATAGGGTGGATAGGGACCTCCCGCAGCAAATTGTTGAGCTGTGCGAGCCATGCCTCACAAACACAGAACAGAGGGGAACCCATCCCAGTGGATACCAAGGTATGTGTAGGCTTAAAAATACTAGCTACAGGTACCTTCCAAAAGCCAGCTGGGGATATCATGGGAATCTCACAGGGATCAGCATTCAGGGTACTCCACCAGTTCTTGGATGCCATGTCAGCACATGCCGGTGAGCACATATATTTCCACAACACCCATGAGACATAGGCCAGCAATATGCATCTATTCCCACCAAATAGCAGAATACCCTGAGGTAGTGAGTGCTATAGACTGCACGCACATACACATCAAAGCACCACCCAGCAAGCAGAATAGGGTCTACATAAACCGCAAGGGTTTCCTCTCCATCAACTGCCAGGTCATGTGCTATGCCCAGGGCATTATAATGAATGTGTGTGCTGGCAGCCCTGGAAGCTATCATGACTCCTACATTTGACATATGGTGCAGCTGTACCAGAGATTTGCCAGTGGGGACATCCCATATGGCCAACTAGTGGGGGATGCTGGTTATGCACTGGGGCCGTGGCTGATGACACCCATAAGAAATGCACACACACCCAAACAAGAACTCCATAATGAGGCACATGCACAAACCAGAATCATAAATGAGCATGTGTTTGGGATGATCAAGTCATGGTACCAGTGTCTGGACATATCTGGTGGAGCCTTGCAGTATTCTACAGCTATATGTGCCCAAATTGTCATTCTATGTGCCATGCTGCACAATATGATCCTGTGGAAACATATGCAGCAGGAACAGCATGGGGCAGGGCCACACAGCCCCCCAAAATTGCCAAGGCCAGCACAGACTGATTCGGAGGAGGAACAACCTGAGCCTGCCCCTGTAGGCAGAGGGAGGCATGCCCAATATGCCCAGTTCTTGGAAAAGAGACAACGTATAGTGCATACACTGACATGGTAGGAACCCAGGGAATGGCACCTCTCTCTGACTTGCACATACAGTAAAAGGGATGCCATACATCCACAAGTCAAAGGAGGCAAGGTGCCCAGTAAAAAAGAGAACCTCCTGGTAGGGATGCCAAACATGACAGTACCTGTGCTTAACCATGTATAGGGAGTGTACTATGTGCAGCCGACATAGACAGCCCTCCAGCACCATCCTCAATACTGGCACAGCCACAAGGTAAGTCACTCACCCTATCAATTGCTGAATGGAGTAGTATGTTCTACTACTTATATGTATGGTATGGATGTGAGCATGCAATGGAATCGTGTGGCTGAATGGGATGGCAGCAGATGGTAGACACCTATATGGGCAGAATGAAATCCATAACAAATACTGGTGTCAACATAGTAGGCAGTACTAGACAAGGTGACAAATCCACTGCAGGACATGTGGTGGGCCAAATGTGTGTCCATAGGACACACACATGCATGTCAGTGAGGCTCACATACCTAACAACAGTCTCAGCCAGCAGGACAGGTGTAGATGACCACAAAGAAAGGTTATGCTAAGGCCTACGATTAATGGGAATGGAGAACACCCCCCTCCAAACCTACACAGACTACAACAGGTCAGGCAGTTGAATGTTAATTCTGAAGGGTAAGAAGTCTGAAACTGAAATGTAGGTCAATAGAATCTAAGATCTGTACTACACTGATATGCCTCTAGTCTGCATGATAGGGCAGAATACAGAATGAAATGTAAGCTAGCAGAGTACCTGAAATACCAGTACAGTCATAGCAAATGTTTACAGTTGTCAGGTGTGCCCCCCCCCCCATAATCCTATGTAGAAATGTAGTAACATGTATGTGTGGGTATATTAACAGTGGAGCACAGATTACCTGAGCTGGCCAAATTAGCAGGACAGATTGTTGCACGTGTACAATTTGCAGGGCTCTGTGTGTTAGGTTGTTGTGTGTTGTATATTGTGTGAAAGTTGTCAGCATGTAGGCATAGAGGGGTGTGTTCCGGTGGCCTATGGCCAGTACTGTTCATGACAGAGCCAAGTTCTAACAACTGCAGTGCCAAACACAATGCATCCCAGCAAGACCCAATCCAGCAATAATCCATACTAATTGTTTGGATGTAATATCTGTCACCATTTGAAAGATGGACATGGCATGAATATGGGGCCAGACATACACACAGTATACAGGTGGAAGTACCCTAGACAGAGAGTGTATAAAATGTTACTGTCAAATGGACACACCTTTGGAATTGTACATACAGTGTAGAAGCACATTAGTTGTCTGTGTAATATGGAATACTGATGTAGTCTGGCCAAACACTGGCAGACCACAAAAGGGACAGTTATGAAGTACTGAGAAACCACTGATGTCCCAGCACAAGCCAGCATAAGGGAAATGCCCCACGTATATCTGTGAGTCAGCTGCAAGAAGCTTCCATAGCACACATGCACTCAGCTCACCCCACCATCAACCACAGGTTCATCATAGGTCATATCCCTGCTGTTTGGAATGAGTACAATATGATGCCCACTTCGGTATGGGAATACCCACAGATTGCAGCATGCTGAAGAGGAGTCTCATGCAGGTGTTTCCATAGTTGTAAGCAGCACACTGCCAACATCCACACCAATGGACTAATAAGGACAGACACTATTGCCATTAACACCTTGCACACCTATCCTGTCACCCAAGGGGAATCCAGTGGCTTGCACCCTGGGACTGTAGGAGTGACAGAATGCACTGGCCTGCTACAGATGGCATGTATCACTACCAAATACCCTACAGTCCTCTGTCAAATGCCTGTGTCTCACCAGTACTGTCAATGTGTGTTATCTCATGGAGTCTCAAATAATGACATAACACAGCTCACAGAACACAAATGCAAGGCCATGTCGACAAATTCCAGTAGCATGTCCACCATGTCCTACTGCATGAACTTTGGACCAACCCCTAAATACTGCTGGGATGAAATGATAACTATAGGGATACTTATCTGATATCACTTGCATAATGGTAGGTAGAGGATAGAATAAAGGGAGGGTTAGAAGCATGGATGCCATGCAGTGTGTGAAGTCTGAAACTCTGATGTGTGACCATACTATCCTTGCCTGCAAACCCAGGAATGGGTGGCTACAAACCTGCAAATCCTGGAATGGGTGGCTACAAACCTGCTCGTAAATGACAATGTGAAGGGGAAATGACCAGATGTACGAGCCCTGCCTCTGGGTAACCTGTGTGAATCTGTACAGCTGAGAGGTATGGCCACAGCAGGATATGGACATTCTGTCACTTTGATAGAAGTACAAGCATGGGATCATCAACCACCACAGTAACAAGATGCTGGACGATTTACACAGACCCATCAGCAAGTGTCTGCAGAATGGCATGATTGTGCAAGAATATGTAGGCTGCGGACCACAATACTGAACACAGCTTCATTCATCTTGTATTCCCCAGGAAATTATTCCAAGCAAATAAGTATATCTGTCCGTAGTTGATGACATTATACATCACAGTGTAAAACAGTACATATGTCTGAATATCTCTGCTAACACCAAAACCATGTAGCAGAAACAGCACATACCCAATTCGAAACAGTATCACACTATCCTTTGCTAATTGTGACTCCATATTGTCAACCTATCTACAGATATCCTGCAGAAACAGGTTGCTAGCTGTAGGTGTAGAACACAAATGCCTGCACTGGAGTCCAACCTACCTCAAATGGATTCACACATTCAATACAGAAGGTCATACTGGGCATGCTCCCACACTTAGAGAAATGAAGCCCATGCCTGACAATAAAATAAAAAAGGGTCAAACTGGGCATGCCCCCACACCTACAGAAATGAAGCCCATGTCTGGCAACAACAGTGGACTATACATATCTGTCAGACACAGATGACTGTGCACACACACCACATTGCACACCAATCATGCTTTGCACACACATCAGATAGGAATACAGACATATATCCAAGGACAACACACTATAATAGGTCAAACATATGCAAACAGAGATGTGGGAAAGAGAGGGACAGACAGTGATAAAGAGCTTCCCATCATGAGGCCTGTCCCACCCACCACACATCCAATTGGCCAATATCACATGATGTGCCAATGTCTATCACTGCATATATTTACTTCTGGTAGACCTCAGCACTATAGTGTCTTTGATGCTTGTGATAACTGTGTAACATGACAGTACAAGTCATTATTCATCTAGCAGTCATATACACATACCTGTCAAATGTAAAGTTGTGTATGACTAAGTGTTGTGTGTGTGTGTTTCCAGAGGAATGGTTTATGGCTCATTCACACACACTGCACTCCCCATTGCCCTAGTTTAGCTAGCCTGCTGATGCCAGTAATCTTGAAATACCCCTATGGACAAGGATCATCCATATAAGATTTCTGGTATGTGCAATAACTGCATAATGTTTTAATGTGATGCACTAGTTAGACAGGAGTTCTAATCCCAGACATGGCAACTATGAAATTCTGTGTGTGTAGGGTCAATGTTTTCGAGGCCATTCACAGTCACTACACCTTCCATTGCCATTATATACACAGTCTTGTCAAATGTAAAGTTGTGTGTGACTGAGTGTTGTGTGTTTCCAGAGGAATGGTTTATGGCCCATTCACACACACTCCACTCCCCATTGCCCTACTTTAGCAAGCCTGCAGATGTCTGTCACCTTGAAATACCTCCTTGCACAACATTCAGCCCTTTAAGCTCTGTGGCATGTGCAATACTGTGTAATGTTATAGTGTGATGTACTGGTTAGGTAAGAGTTCTAATCCCAGACATAGCAACTATGAAACTCTGTGTGTGTTTGTGTGTGTAGGGAACAATTATTATGAAGCCATTCATAGACACTACAACTCCCATTCCCCCACTTTAGCAAGGCTGCTAATGTCATTCACCTTAAAACACATCTTTGGATAAAGGATAACATTATAAGCTCCATGACACATGCAATAACTGAGTAACGCTATAGTGTGAAGTACTAGTTAGGTAGGAGTTCTAATCCCAGACATAGCAACTGTGAAACTGTGTGTGTGTGTGTGTGTGTGTGTGTGTGTGTGTGTGTGTGTGTGTGTGTGTGTGTGTGTGTGTGTGTATGTGTGTTTCTGTGTGAAGGGATCAAGGATTTTGAGGCCATTCATAGACACTACACCTCCCATTGCACTACTTTAGCAAGGCTGATGATGTCATTCATCTTGAAATACACCTTTGGATAAGGGATACCTTTATAAGCTCCATGGCACGTGCGATACCTGCGTAATGCTATAGTGTGATGTACTTGTTAGGTAGGAGTTCTAATCCCAGACATGGCAACGATGAAACTCTGTGTTTGTGTGTGTAGGGATCAATGATTTTGAGACCATTCACAGTCACTACATCTCCCATTGCCCTACTTTAACAAGCCTGCCGATATCATCTACCTTGAAATATACCTTTGGAGAAGGACTAGCCCTATAGGCTCCATGGTGTGCACCATAAATGTGGAAAACTGGAGTAGTCATAACTATATAGCTATGGGTTTGAATCTCATCTGTGGCAAGTGTTTGTGTGTGTACCTCAAAGATTTTGTCCCTATTTACAGCCAGCACACATCTCAGAGTCTACCTTTAGCAGTCCTGCAGATATCATCCACCTTACAAGTATCTGTTGCGAAACCTCTACCATGTCAGGTAAGTGGTGCATGTGGTAAATATGTAACATAATGGTCCGTAATGGTTGTTAGATAGAGGCTTGAACCTCACCCCTGGCAAATGTAAATGTGTGATTAGCATAAAATTATTTTTGGGATCTCTTACCCACTACATCACCCAATACCGGTATTTACAAGGGCCGGTGATGTTCTTCACCTTAGAAGTACTTTGGGACAACATCCATCCAATAAGCTCTGTGGCATGTGTGATAAATGCAGTACAGAGCTAGGTAGGGGTTTGAATCTCAATACTTGCAAGTGTGTGTTTGTCATCAGTATCCTGTGTGGAGGTTGTTGTGATCCTGTAATGACAGGATGCATTGTGGGTTGGGTTTGCTAAATTATTATATTGAGGACCTACTATATCTTTCAATGTACACCTTACAAGGACAACCAATGTCAAACAGCAGAGAGGCTGGTGTAGACAATCCATAGCCCTACATGTGACATTATGGATCGGTGAACAATATAGGTAACCCTTGTATTACTCAGAGAACACTCTCCACCCATATCTCATACTCAAACACACTTGGCTAGGCAACAACCACTGTACTGGTAGTTCCCTGCATATTGCCCACAGATAGTAACCACAGTGTGATTGCAGTGGACTACATGCCTGTTGACCATAACACTGCCAGTGACATCAGAATGTACTTTGATGTGTAATATCTCCTGACCAAGTGTGTGTTATCCAGCAAGTAAAAGGACATGGCACGCTGTTCCATCCTTACAATAAGCAAATAATTGCTTACAGTGGTCCTTTGCTATGTTCCCCACTGGACACCTGCAACAACAGTAGAGTCTACAAATGTAACACACAAAGTGAATACCATGCCTTATACACATGCACTGTATGGACAGATGCCACTAACTCCACTGAATACCTTTATCATGTCAATGTAGGTGCAGGCATGACCTCAGTTCCATAGCCAGGTCTCACCACATGAGGTCAGGAATTACACATCAGATGATAACAATCAGTCCTCACAACATGCCCCAGAGACCCCAAGTACACTTCCACATGTGACAGAACATGCATGTGGGACATGTGCACAACCCAGACACTGTCCATGTTATGGAATATAGATGACATATATGGCAAGCATTGCACAGCACTGGCTACCCACAATAGTAACCCAGATGAGTGGATGGTGAATACAATACCCACCCGTGTGAGCCAATCCAGGGACTACACCCCTGAGCCACACTGGAGACCAATGTCATGTATCCTGATGCCAAGGTATTCCCTTTGCCTATCCTTGTACAGCCTTTTGGCACAGTCAACTACTGCACACCTGTGAAGCAATGAACCAGTGTATGTCAGTACTGGCAAGTGTGTGTGTGTGTGTGTGTGTGTGTGTGTGTGTGTGTGTGTGTGTGTGTGTGTGTGTGTGTGTGTGTGTGTGTGTGTGTGTGTGTGTGTGTGTGTGAGTGTGTGTGTGTGCGTGTGTGTGTGTAAAGATTAATGATTTTGAAGCCATTCACACTCGCTATACCTCCCATTGCCCTACTGTAGCATGCCTTCTGATGTCAGTCACCTTGAAATAACCCTGTGGCCATATATCAGCCTGATAAGCTCTGTGGTGCATGTGATAACTGTGCAATACTGTAGTGTAGCAAATGTGTTAGGTAGGAATTCTAATCCTGATCCTGCCAACTGTGAAAATGTATGTGATTCGTGTCTTCCTTGACACCTGCTTTTGTGGACAGTAACATGTACTACACTTCCCTTATCCCTCCTTTATCACTTTTGCTATTGTCACTCACCTTTAAAGGCACCTTTGGACAGTTTTCCAACATGTAGGCTCTGTGGCATGTGCAATAACTGCATGACTATGTAATAGCAATACACAGTCAGGTAGGAGTTTGAAACTCAGTACTGGTAAGTGCATGTTTGTTTGTGTGTTATCAGTGCCCTGTGTGGGTGTTGTGGTGGTTGTGTAATGACATTGCAGTGTGGGTTTTGCCACATTATTATATTGAGGAGCTACATGTCCCATTGTCAACATTACAAGGCCAACATTTTCCAAACATTGTAGAGGTTCTTGTCGACAATCCTCAGCCATATATATGTACAGCCATGTGTAATTACCATGTGACAGCATGGATTAGTACACAATATAGGCAACCGTCATGCCCAGATATCACTCTCCACCCATGGATCATGCACAAACATGCTTGGCTCTTAACCTCCTACTCCCTTCCTTTCTTACTTCTGTTTCTGTCTCTCTCACTCCCTCTCTGGTGGATGTGGAAAAGTGCACCTGCTTTGCTTAGGCAGCAGCTTGAGTTTTGTAAGTGATGCTCATGATCAGCTGATGGCCTGTGCATGAATTGCAGTCCTCCCCTAGCTTATTGCATGTGAAACAGCTGTGGCATCATTCTTATAGCCAATTGCATGGAAACACACTCCTATAATACAGCACTTCATGTGGCTGTTGGCCTTTTTTCTTCACTGAGAGCAGCACTTCATGTGGGTGTTTGACAAACAGCATCATAGAGAGTAGTTGGATATACCTCTTACAACATATACTGTGGAGACAGGCCAAAAATAGGAGGGGATGTTCCAGACATGAGGACAGAATGTACGTATTGCTCTTCTACATTTGAAGTAACTTTGGTTTAACGTGTTTTTTGTGGATTTGGCTGTTCTACATTATTTAATATCTGACATAACAGTGTTATGGGGTTGAAGAAACTTTCACCTGTAGGGCTATCTGCAGACTGGCCAGTGTTTGGAGTCTTACATGTGTTGTGTTACTCACACATTTCCTATATTTAGAAATGCAGTATCATACTCTGAGCATTGCAGTCAGTACATGGTGACAGCCATATGAGTTACTGACTTAATATCCCTCAGAAGGCATATGTCACAACAAACCCTGTTACACCAGTAAATGTATGGATTTATCACAGCAACATGTCAATATTGGCCCTGTGTTTGTGTCTCCAGCCACAACTCTGTCAACCTTTGTACCTATGTCATGCAGTAAGAGGTGCATATGTTCAGTACATCATTTACTGACATCATACCTGATAACAAGCCAGTGAAATAACAGACTGCTAGACATGTCATGTATAGTAGGCCTTATATTTGAGGACAAAGCCTGGACATTCTGTTGTAGTGTGTACAGTAGTGAGGTCTGTGCACTTATGGTGATTGCTGACAGAGTGTGTATTGAGAATATGTACCTTGGCCTGTGCACAGACTGTGGTAGATGTCATTGTTCTTGGTCTTGTTCTATGTGATGTTGCATGCTGCTCCAGTTTATGGTACCCTGTCAGCGTACATGTTTGTAGGGCCAGACTGACACATGTCCCATACCACAGTCAGGCATTGGAATACACTGTGTATTGACCCAGCATATGTAGGGATAGTATGTGAGTGGCACATATGAGGATGGTGTTGTTCACACAGTCCATATACTGTAATATTATGTATGTTTACCATATCCCTAAGACATGCTGTAGGTGGATTGGACACATTAAATTAGCACTAGGCATGAGTGTGTGTGTGTGTGTGTGTGTGTGTGTGTGTGTGTGTGTGTGTGTGTGTGTGTGTGTGTGTGTGTGAGTGCCTTCTGTGGAAGGTTGTGTGCTGGGCTGGCAACTTGAAACCGTAAAACTCCACTGCCAATCAAGAGCAGACGGTGAACTGCTATGGTGACCCGTAACCAGGAAAAGCCGAAAGAAGAAGACCATATGTGACTGTGGCTGTGTGCAGATTGATTGTGGGTATGCACTTTCACACAGGTGTCTGTTACTCCATGCTATTACATGCCTGTAGAGCCTGCTATATCTGAGGGTACATGTGTATTTCCCCATAAGAAATGTAGGCCAGTGTTGTGGCAGTCTGCCTGTAATTTGCACAGTGCTTTGTGACATGCCTAGCAGCTCAGTGTATTTACTCAGTGTGATGTTATGTCCAGATATTTGTCAGATGTACTGTTGCCAGGCCACCATAACAGTTGTGTATTTCTGGCAAAGCATTGGGATGCTGTACAGATGTATGGCACTAACTAGTGGGTAGTATGTGGGCTTGTGACCTCTGCTCCTCCAGTTATTATGTGTCAGGACAGACAGGAGTGTGTGAATGCATAAACTGTGTGAGCTTATCTATTCCAGTATTTTTGTAATATCCCCATTTACATGTGGGAACACATAAACTGTGTGTTGTTATCTATTCCAGTATTTTTGTAATATCCCTATTTACATGGCTGTAAACATCTACTTTGTCAGGCTTGGCCCACACGTCTTGCACTAAGATGTTCTGTGTATACCTCTGGACTGAACAGAGTGTGTCAGACTGTCCACATTTATTGGTCATATCTCTGCTGCATTCCACAGGATCATTGCTGTGATTTGTGTGGTGCTGTACTATGATGATCTTATGATGTCTGTCAGTAACTGATGGTGTACATGTCAATATCAGAAGTGAATTCCCACACAACATTTCTGTTAAGACAACCCCTGTTACAGTAGGAACAGTCTACATTTATACCTGCAATACTTAGATGACATCCCCTTGCACATATACACATATACATACATGTACAGATTGATTGTGGGTATGCACTTTCACACAGGTGTCTGTTACTCCATGCTATTACATGCCTGTAGAGCCTGCTATATCTGAGGGTACATGTGTATTTCCCCATAAGAAATGTAGGCCAGTGTTGTGGCAGTCTGCCTGTAATTTGCACAGTGCTTTGTGACATGCCTAGCAGCTCAGTGTATTTACTCAGTGTGATGTTATGTCCAGATATTTGTCAGATGTACTGTTGCCAGGCCACCATAACAGTTGTGTATTTCTGGCAAAGCATTGGGATGCTGTACAGATGTATGGCACTAACTAGTGGGTAGTATGTGGGCTTGTGACCTCTGCTCCTCCAGTTATTATGTGTCAGGACTGACAGGAGTGTGTGAATGCATAAACTGTGTGAGCTTATCTATTCCAGTATTTTTGTAATATCCCCATTTACATGTGGGAACACATAAACTGTGTGAGCTTATCTATTCCAGTATTTTTGTAATATCCCTATTTACATGGCTGTAAACATCTACTTTGTCAGGCTTGGCCCACACATCTTGCACTAAGATGTTCTGTGTATACCTCTGGACTGAACAGAGTGTGTCAGACTGTCCACATTTATTGGTCATATCTCTGCTGCATTCCACAGGATCATTGCTGTGATTTGTGTGGTGCTGTACTATGATGATCTTATGATGTCTGTCAGTAACTGATGGTGTACATGTCAATATCAGAAGTGAATTCCCACACAACATTTCTGTTAAGACAACCCCTGTTACAGTAGGAACAGTCTACATTTATACCTGCAATACTTAGATGACATCCCCTTGCACATATACACATATACATACATGTATATATATATATATATATATATAAATATATATATATATATATATATATATATAGCTACATACATACACATACATACATATATATATATATATATATACATATACATGTATATAAATATATATATATATATATATATATATATATATATATATATATATATATAATATATGTTTACATATATATAGAAATATATGTATATATATATTTATATACATATATATATATATATATATATATATATATATATATATATATATATATATATATATTGGTTTACCTTTAAATAACCGAAAATCACAAGTGTGTTTGCTCATATGAGCGAATCCAAAGCACAAAACCTAAAACTGCGACAGTTTCTGATGTTTGAAAATCAGCAAATCAAAAAGCAGATCCGCTGATTTTCGAACAAAAAAGTTGAATACAAATTGCAATGCAGGGGGGCAAGCCCCCTGCACCCCCACACACCCCTACTTTAATATACTAACTCCGAGATCGCACTACAGTAAGGAAAGGGTCCATTTTCCAATCCCCACTATAGAGGATTCTGCACCCAAAATGTCGAATCTGCAATGAGCAAATGTCACTGTGCATTCGCTCATTGCGCATTCGAATAATTTTTTGTTCGATGTTTCGGAACTTTGCAAATGTCCTTTCAAACTTCTGTCGTTCGCCCGTGTACATTCATATGAAAGTAAACCAGATCTATATATGTCCATATATAATGCAATATACAGATGTATATAAATACATATATATAAATATATGTGTGTATTTACATATATACATGTATCTGCATATGTGTGTGTATATATATATATATATATATATATATATATATATATATATATACATATCCTTGTTATATGTAAACATGACTGTTGCATATACCTTCCCAGATGTATCACACCGTATTTTTCTGATATGTGAATATTTAGATATAACAACACCCTTAATTTAACACTAATATCACTAACAAGTACTACACAATTGTAGAAGTCAAAGTAATTGTTCAATACTATTCAGTATGTGTACTGACAGATATATTGGAAAAAAACAACAGCCATCTTCACAGACTCTTTCAAGCCCCAGTGAATGCTAGCAATTTAATTTTTAGGAAAGAAAAAATGTTCTTAAATATAATATTTTTAAACAATTTTAACAACATATATATGGTTTTATTATTTAGTATTTTATTCTGTTATTGCAATATTTCCAATAACATGGATGGCATTCATAAACTAGTGCATTATTCATGAATTCATGATGTTACAGGAAATTATGTCAGTCTGTTCTTCCTATTAATGTGACTGTTGTGAAATTTTATTTGACTCTGATGATTCCTGGATTGTAAAAGGAGAAAGCGCTAAGTCTCTGGTGATTTTATCTTATTAAAGTGACTGCTTCTTGTGCAAGAACACATTGGTTTTGTGTCTGCTATCCATTTCCTAGCCATCTTCACAGTTCTGATGTCTTAGTTGTAAACTGCTGTCACTATAGTGTACAGGGTCCTGGGTTCAAGTCCTGCAGACTCTGTTTATTCTGTTACTGGGCAGAAAAAGGGCTGTTGGATATAGAGTGGTTAAGGCAGTTTTGATCAGGTTTAAGCGGGTTTGCATGATGGTAAGTGCTGCCAATGTATGGTTAACTGTGCAAGCGCTTACACCGTGTCAGCTTCACTTGCCAGTGTGCAAATCTGCTTAGCATTTATATTGCATTTATATTGCAGCAATGCTGAAACCTGCAAAGCATGGTTCAGCCCTGGTAACCAGTGATCACATTCCAGTCTGATAAAATATCAGGGTAATGATATCTTTTGTAAGTGTATTTACTTCCATGTATATAACATGTGTCTATTGCTGTCATCACAGTAGCAAGGGGTGTGAGTATACTGTATGGGACACCTGCTTATATATTGCTTGTACAACACTCTTTTCAATTTGAATGTGTTACATACATGGGTAGCATCCCATTTTATATGCAGTCACACTTGCATGTAGTGTATCATTATGTTATTACTGTTGACAGTGCTTTCCAAAGTAAGAGTAGATTGCAGATTGTAGTACTGGAACCAAACTACCATGCATGCAAAGATATACTCTGAGTCCTCACTGTCATGTTCTTGGTGTGTGAGCTGTGTGGCATTAAGTATTTCCTACTGGATATTGATCTGACATGTGTATATTAACTGTAGACTACTGTGTGTATAGGACATGTTATTGAGTGGTGCTGTCATGTAGTAATGGCATATTTATCAGTGTCAGATGTCCATCTGTCAACACGTTCATCCTAATGCATATCCAGTTGGCTAGCTGATGTCTGTCTGTCCTCTGTATAGATGTGCACATGTCAGGTATCCATCTTAGCTGCTTACAGGCAATCTATGCTTGAGTGACACTGACATGTCTGCCAAGCTGTGTTATGAATGCCACAGCTAGGAATCCCCACCCTGTATGCACCACATGCCATGGATACCTCAACTACACTACCACAGTCAACAGAACATGCTTGGGTACATTGACCATGTTATGTAATACATGTTGCACACATGTCAATTGGAGCACCTCACTGGTCCTCTGTAAGAGGCAACCACATGATTAGATGTTCCGTTTAAATCTCACCCTGAGGGTAACTCTCATGGCATCAGTTGATAGATGGCCTGCTGACAAATGGCAGATGGCATGATACCACTGTACCCACATCCCCTACTCTTCCCATCTCTCCATGGACAATATACAGGTACACACCTGTGAACACCTGCACCTATGGACCCAAGTACTGACAAATGTGTCAGTGTGCATTACTGAGAATAACAGTGTCTGTGTGCTCGTAAACATGTAGTTGATAATACCCTGAGGCCCTTCACACCCACTGTACCCCTCCATTGCCATAGTTAGATATGGTTGCTGCTGTAATGGAAATGACATGTACTTTGTTACACTCTTCACCCAATGGACTACCTAGAGCTTACAGTACCAGCACAACACTATTGTACAAATGGGTAGGTAGGCATGGGTTACCCTCTGAGTCCTGGCAAGTGTGTGTATGTGTGCAAGTGTGCATATTTGTAGGATACAGCATTCTGAGAACACATTCTCCTAATACAGTACACCTTACCACACAGTATAAGGGATAGTGATGTGGCTGACCATACGAGAGCCATGACAAATGCATTGCCCTATATCTCTGTGGCATGCGCAATAGATTTATATCCCTGTAGTAGCACTCTTGAGACAGAGAAGGGGTTTATTGCAGTCCTGGTCAATGTGTGATGGTGGGTATGTCAGAGTGTTATCATGGGTTTCAGTGAGTACAATATCCAGTGTGGGGTGTGGGTGCTGGGTATACAGTCTTTACACCATGGTACCCCCAGTACATGTCCCAAGGTCCACTGTCTCCATCAACCATACAAGTAACTGATTACACTATCCAGCCCAATGATGCATGTGCTGTGTGCAACATATCTGTAAAAGAATGGGCACACTGACAAGGCAGTTAGCACTGATAAACCCAGGTCTCTCAGATGTGTGTATGACTGTTGTGTGTTTGTCAATGTGTATATGACAGTAGGTCACACTATGTAGTGCTCATAAACAACCAGTACATCCCCCATTACCATACTGTACAAGGCCTGGTGATGTTCTTCACTTAACATGTAATCTGGGACACACCTCATCCTAAAAGCTGTGTGATGTGTGCAATTAAGGCAACACACATTAGTAGCAATACGTACCTAGGTAGGGGTTCTAGGCCCAGTGTTGCCAAGTAAGAGTGAGTGTATGTAAAGGGATCTACTTCAGTTTGCAGAAAATACATGTCCCAGGAGGTCATCTGTCCGAGAACTGACTGGCAAATGCTAACATTTCACAGATATTATCTTGTGGAAATTCATTCCATCAAAACTCGTAGTAGATGTGTACATGCCCTCTTCCCCACTGTATATCTGTGCAGCAATACTGGGGTTAGTATATATAGCTGGGTATGGATCTTGTGGACACAGCCACCATCATTGCAATTATTGATGAGTGTATCCCCCTGCTTAGTTGGCTGTAATGCTCTACAGTTTATGTTAACAGGTTAAGTAGTTATCAATCACACTATCTGCAGTTCTACACCACCCCACACCCTCCAAAGTGTAGGGCTGTGCCACCCACACCAGCACACATATGTTTACCAAGTTGAGGATTGCACTACATTGGGGAAGGGGACATATACTCTACCAGTACCATTGTCAATGACATTAAACTAGCAGACTATTATTAGATTATTTCACAATGTGATGTTGTGCCTATTCTGTCTTGGTGGAATTACATAGGCTAAAATGGGTTCCTTGCAAAAGTATATACATCCATGTGTACAGTATTCTCTGTGTATTTCATCAACACCAAAGCCTCTGTGTGTGTGTGTGTGTGTGTGTGTGTGTGTGTGTGTGTGTGTGTGTGTGTGTGTGTGTGTGTGTGTGTGTGTGTGTGTGTGTGTGTGTGTGTTATACACAAACATGTGGTGTGTACCATCCAGTACACTTACCATTTTCCACTGTAGAAAAGCTGCTGACATCAGCCACCATGCACTCACCTGTATACACCCCTCAGACCTATCAAGCATGTGACACATGCATTAACTGTTATACAGACCTGTGACTTGTGTTCAGCTGTACCCAGGATATGGCACAGTCAAGGTGTCACCACAGTGCCATACCCCTTGTAGGAAACAACAGCAGACTAACATCCTGCTGACACATCGACACCTACAACACAAACTGAATACATTATGGAGACCATGACAACTCAGTTTTAATAAAAGCTATGATGCATCATGACTGGACAGCTACACATCCTCATATGTAAGCATTATACTTTAGTGCTGAAAACATGTTACACAGCATTACATTGGTACACCATAGTACAGTAACCCTGTGCTTCAGTACCATATTAGCCTGTCCCTGCATTGATGTTATGGATGACAGGGATGTGGCACAGGTATCATCATATGCACAGGGTGTGTTTTGGGTTTGCCAGAGACCTAGCCCGAAGGATTTGTTTGACATCATGTGTGTGTGTGTAGGGGGTTTCATTATTAATCGGGCTGTGCAGATGCAGTGTATGTAGGTATGGGGTTGCCCTAACTGTGTTGGTGATGTGTGTGTGTATGCATCCACACACTTCTGCCATGTGGCTGCCCTATACAGGGGTTTGTTGGACAGCTGCAGACCATACCTGGCAGGGTGTACAGTTCACCATTTCTGGCCATGGTCACGAGAACTGTGCCAGGGGTTCCATGGGCACAACCAGGTACAAGCTACGATATGGTACTCTCCCCTGATGATGACATATGTCTGCTGGATCTGGGTCCCTATTGGGACTGGCCAGGGCCACATGTACATGGTCTGCTATGTTGTGGTGTGAAAAGGGCCCCCCTCCAGTGCTGGGGCTGGTACTGCCACTATGAGAGTGGCTCTGACTTCTTGCACGTCCACTTTGACCTCCATCTGTTGTATTGCTGGGCTATATCTACGTGGCCATTGCACTACTCCCACCATATGCTCAAGCACAGACATTCCATGGTCGAGGATTCCCACCATCTCACCCAACCGTCTATCCAGGACTTCTGCAAAATAACGGTGGGCACCTGCAAGATCACAGATGTGGTCAATAACAGCAGAATGAGTAGCCCTCTGGAGTCTCAGACCCTGTCTGGTATACCGTTCCATATGTGCCTGCACCTCCATGATGGCCTGAAACATGCATCTGGTGACACCAGTTATGGCACTTCTGCCAGGGGCATGATGTCCAGCAGCCCTCCTATGAGCACCCCTGTGCATTTGTCTTTGTGGTACCTTACCAGGCATCCAGCTATGGCTGCTGTGTGCAGACACACATACCATAGTCACCAGACTGTCCTGTCCCATGCCATCACCTGCCAACTGTCCTTCACCTATGGCCACTGGTGATAGGGTATGTATTGGTAATGTGACTCTTTGCGGGGATGGGGTGGATAACAGTGGAATGTCAAACTATGGTACAGCTTCAGCCGCTGACAACCCTGCCTGTGACTCAAAACACCTATCATCATTGTCAGACTCTGTACTGACACTACATCAGTGCTTAACTGTACACACACACACACACACACACACACACACACACACACACACACACACACACACACACACACACACACACACATACACACTTACAGGTGAGGTTGCACAAAGATATTCCACGCAGACTTCTCATTACCCATCTGTCAACATGCATGACATATGGCACTCAACAGCATGCACTGCATCTATAGTCAGTCCCTATTACCAACATTATACATCTCTGTGATGCATGGGTTGTGTTAGTAGGTAATGCCCCTTCCCCAGGAACACACTGCACCCATGTACACAGTATTGCTGTGCACCTGTTCAGCACCCTGGCATGTACTGTGCACCATACCTCACAGATGTATGAACCATTGCTGAATGTGTATATGTGTGTCAGTTATGTTTGCTCTGCTGCTCATGGCCCCTATGTCTTTGTCCAACACATACCTGGGATGATAAGTGGACAGATGTCAGTAGTGTATGCCTGATGTTTGATTTGCATATCTCATCATCAGCAGTGCATATATAACCAATAAAATACAATTACACTGACAACCTTCAGACCTTACTGTGGCTATAAGGAGTGTACATACCCTTATTGACATGGCACCCTCTAACCTGATATGCCATGGGGCCACAGTACTGCATATGTTAGCATTACATGAACCTGATATGTGACATATGACATGTAATCAAATGCAGTATCAAACAAATGTGTTAGTTGTCCAGATGCTGATTGAGATGCATGCAAGGCATACAATAAGTGTGCACACCCTTAACATGATGGTTTGTTGCACCAACTTTTAAATGTCCTACAGCAGTCACTATTCCAGGAAAGGGTATACTAGCATGGCCCATCTGCAATTGCCAGTATTTGGTCACTCTGCCCTACAAATGTCCCCCAACTCTGCAATATTGCAAGGTCAACTCATGTGCACAGCCCTTGGAGGGCACACAGTGCCTTCACTATTGCTGTGGAATCAGGATTATATCTGCCACAATTCATGACCTTGACTGTATGCAGATACAGCCATTCGTAGCGAGCTTTGGATGTCTGATTCAGTTCACTCTTGTGTTTCAGGATGACACCCATCCCCATCCTCAGCCTTTTTGCAGATGCTTGACAACTATGGGCTACACGAGTGTCATTTTGCAGTGACCCAAATTCAGAACACCATGTGTACAGGCCTAGCCCCTGCTAATGAATAGCAAATATACAGGTGTACACTGGCACCAGCAAGGTACAGATGGGGATTGTGGGCCTGAGGTGGAGAGAGGTGTTGCTTGTGCAGCACATGTATCTTAATGGACACTGTCTGTAGGTTTTGCAACTGGTCTTGGTACACCATTATACATTGCAACAGATGCCTTTGGGAGAATTTTGATGTTATGCATATGCTACCTGTAGAGCTCCCTGGATGATGTTTCCTGTGCAACAACTGTCCCATTTGATTACCCTAACCCATAGACCACACTTATGCAGAGTCCAGGAGATTGTCAACACAGATAATCCACAGCCAGTACTTCCTAGACCTTCCTGCAACTCCCTCAGTGTTGCGGCATGTTTCTAGGCAGCCTCCATGACCAGGTTGCAATATGTGTTTTCATCTGTCTTGGATGGCCATCTGTTTATTCTCTACATTAATGTTGTCCCATACATCCTCATCACATACAAGACTGTCTGCACTGTTTGCCATGGTATATGCAATGGTGAGGTAAGGTGACATTTCCCACTCCTGCATGCTACCTGATGGGTATGGGATCCATTCCATGGCTTGTAAGATGTGTGCAAGCCATGGCTGCCTCTGTTGCAGGTGAGTGGGCAAATGTGATGCACATATGTCTTGAACAGCAGACCATTTCTGGGTGTGACATTGAGGACCTGTACTTGCTGGAAGGTGCATACTCATGAAGAGTGAATGCTGTCAGTACCTCAAAAGCTCCTTCCACAATATGTTATTTGGAGTGTGTGTACAGACATATACTTCCAGTGTTTGTTAAGGTATGTATTCCCCATATTTGCTGTCCTGACATAGGATTCCATATTACACATTCATTGCTTATGTTAGGACGACATTACAGGCTGTAAGGGTTGTGGAATGT